>NC_139827.1:18355793-18370793 GCF_963691815.1 Echiichthys vipera
CCTGAGTTCCTGGTTCCTGAGTTTGCATGTTCTCCCCGTGTCTGTCTGGGTTTTTTCCGGGTTCTCCGGCTTCCTCCCACAGTCCAAAAACATGCAGGTATTCGGTTAATTTATTGCTCTAAATTGCCCGTAGGTGTGAATGTAAGAGTGAATGGTTGACTGTATCTGTTTGTCTCTATGTGCCCTGCGATAGACTGGCGTCTTGTGCAGGGTGTACGCTCAATGACAGATGGGATCGGCTCCAGCCCCCCGTCACCCCGATAGGGACAAACGATTGAAGATGGATGGATGGACTTTGTGTTGCGCTTCTTGTATGAAAGGTGTTTGTACAGCACCTTTAAATGCAAATAGGGGCTTCAGTGAAACAAATGTATTTTTTGTTCTTTTAGCCATAATTGCCTTGATCACCAAGGCCTGTGAGAATTTGATTGATTGAATTGTGAGATTCAATCTCTTGAATCTGTAAAATGGGGGAGGACATGTTGGAAAGGGCCGTAGGTCGAGGTCAAACCTGGGCCGTTACAGTGAGGATTAAGCCTCTGTATATGGGCATCCGCACTATCAGGTGAGCTACCGGGTGCCCCTAGTTTTTCGGCTGTGGTTGTAGTATTTATGGTAATATGATACTTATACATTCAAGTGACATCACTGTAGCATGCATATTCTCATAGTCCAGTTTGAACAAAAAAAAACATCAGGTTAACCCAAAATAGAAAAAATTGGTTAGACCTCGGGGGTTAAAACATAACCAGGTGCCAATGGTTTCATATATTATGTTAAACAGACAAATAAAACCTCCAAAAGTTATGTTCAAATATTTTTTTTAATAAAATAAAGTAACATGTAGGGTTAAATATTTTAACATTTATTTTTGCGCAAGGGGGCAAAAATAGATTTTCGGGGGCAATGCCCACAAGGGTGCAAACTAATACAACACGAGATACAAATACGTGTATAGTTATATATATATATATATATAAACTTAATTTAAAGACCGTAGACCTTCCTCATTCAATGTTAAGAGTTGTTAAGGGAGCAGCGGCACAGGCCTACGCGAGAACGCTCGAGGCAGACAGCCATGATAGTTCTGCTTTTTTTTTCCACAATCAAATATTCATTTTCATATTCGATATTTGAATAATATATTTGCAGTTAGAATATGCCTTGATGGCTCTACATGACACAGAAATTTGTTGCTGTTGTTCCTTGAATATGTCCAAAAATACTTCAGAAGATTTATCGGTTTCAGCTGTCTCTTGATTCAGTTATTTATGACACCATTGCAATAGAAGATACAGAACAAAAAACTATGAGAGAAATCCTTTTTTTTCTCTTCTTAAACTGAACACAGATGCACTTTAATCCTCTAAAACTTTTACTCAACCATACACACCAAATAGAGGCCTGGAGGGGGGAAAAAGTCACAAAGGACGCGGGTCTGTCTGTGTTTTGCCCCTCGTTGTCTCTCCCTCTAATCTTCCCCCAGGAGGAGACAAGTTCCTCGTTGGGCGACACAGCGACATCCTTGTCACCGCTTCAGTGATACACACACACAAGCACACACATTCTGCAGCCTCCTGACACACACACAAACAGACGCACACACCCTAACATACAGTCACTCATTCCTTGGTCCCTTATCTGTGCCCCTGTAAGCGGACATGGGGTTGAGTGACAGTATGGTATCCCAGGAGGGACAGAAAGGTGTAGAGACAGACATCCTAATCCTCTCTCCCAGCAGACCTCACCAAAACACAGAAAGGCAAGACCAAAAAAGGAATAAAAAAAGAAACGATAAACCAGAGGATCAAGGTCCCTTCTAGCCGTTGCTCTTTCGCTAACGACAAGGAGAGTATAATGAATGCATATCCCTCCTTTCCCCATCACTTGATTTAGCACTTCAATTATCTGATTTTCCTTTCTCTTTCTTTTCACTCTTTTTTTTATCAGACGTAACGCTTTTATTCTGCAAATCCAAATGTTCAATTTTCCGCCTGAGAGTGGGACCGATTTATCTATGTAATCTGTAAGCGTGTGTGCGTGTGTGTGAGTGTGTGTGTGTGTGTGTGTGTGTGTGTGTGTGTGTGTGTGTGTGTGTGTGTGTGTGTGTGTGTGTGTGTGTGTGTGTGGCTGGCTGCATCTAGGTGTGTATGCATGTGTGTGTGCGCCTGCTAAATGTGTGTAAAAGGCAGGAGTCAGGGAGCAGTGTGTGTGAAATTAATTTAGATTAATAGACAATGTGTGATTATGAAGATATGAGAGACACCGAAACACAATCCACTGCAGGGCAAGGTGAGGAAGAGAGAGGGAGAGGGAGGGAGAGAGAGAGGCTCATATTTATTTATATTCAGCGATATCCATCGAGTAAAAGGAAATAATATTTCAGTCATAAGCGTAATAGATGTATTGCTTGTCTGTAACATGAATAGAAACTACAAATGAACAGTCAAACCATTTTAATCTGAAGGAGGAGAGTTACAAATCACATCTGAGACTACCTTTTTCTTATTATTTATTATTTAACTTTGTTGCAGCTGTAGATCAATCATTTGAACAGTAGTGGAAAAAGTACCTAGATATTTTAAGTAAAAGTAGCGATACTGTAGTTAGTAGTACAGAACTACTATTACAAGTAAAAGTCAAGCTTTCAAAATGTTCCTAAGTAAAGTACAAAAGTATTAGCAACAAAAATATACTTAAAGTGCCAATAGTTAAACTATTCACTATGCAGAATCAACGATTTAAGAATAAAATCTATTATTTGATTATAATTATTGATTTATGTGTTCATCCCCTTCCCTTCCTGGTAAAAGCGGAGCTCATTTAAATGACTTAATATACTGCTGGGTAGTTAATCTATAATATTACATCATAATGTATTAGTTGATTATATTGTGTATTAATAATCTGAATTCGTAAAGAAACTGTGAATGAATGGAATAAAAAGTACAATCTTCACCTCTGAGATGTAATGGAGTAGAAGTATAGAGCAGCATAAATTGGAAATACTCAAGTGAGTACAAGTAACTCAAAATTGTACTTTAGCACAGTACTTAAGCAAATTACTAAATTACTTTCCACTACTTCATCTGGGAAGAGGCAGAATATGAGTACAGTGGACCAGTCATAATTCAGAACCTGCTTTGAGGCCTTTATCATTTAAGCAAATTATCTCATTTAGCGGTGCATATTCCCAAACAAATTTGCAATCAATAAAACAAACAAAAACCAACTGGTACATATTAAAAGTGGGCCTTCATATCCCCTGAGAGGTCCAGTTAGTAATCCAGCCTTACTGAAAATACTCTATTCACAATCATGATCTCAATTAGCAGACAATTCTGTGATCATGATAATTGTTTTATGGAGGTGTTAAGCTTGACGCCTTTATTGCATGTAGTCCTCCCTCACTCTCTCCTCTTTCTGCTCTCAGCCCTCCACTGTACACTTGACAATAAGGCCTTTATTAACCCAAAACAATCACACAAACCGTCAGTGTGCCTCAATTAAAAATCTAAATATTCTCATTGAGCAGATAATGGACAAAACAGGAACCTACCTCCTCTTCACTAACTTGAGTTTTGGACTCTTTATTTTTTTGGGACATCTTGATTAAAGCGTTCAAGTAAAGACCTTTGGATTTCTTTTCACTTTGAGTTAAGGTCAAGAATTTCAATAGTTTTTGTTATTCCACATAGGGGCACACGAGGCTCCTGAGAGATTCACACAAAAACGGGTCTGCTGTAAAATTTGCTTTGACAGTTTGAAACAGGATTTCTTATAGCAGCAGACCTACCTAAGTTGTGAGCTGACACTGAGCCTGCTTGGCCGGGCGGCTGCTGAACCTTTGTCCGAATGATCCTGCAGGAGGAGAGAGGAGATATTAGTGTGTGTGAAGTGGACGTTTTTGTGTGTGTGTATGTGTGTGTGTGTGTGTGCGTGCGTGTGTTTGTGTGTGCGTGTGTGTGTGTGTTTGTGTGTGAGTGTGTGTGTGTGTGTGTGTGTGTGTGTGTGTGTGTGCGTGCGTGTGTTTGTGTGTGCGTGTGTTTGTGTGTGAGTGTGTGTGTGTGTGTGTGTGTGAGAGAGAGAGAGAGGATTCTGAGTGACAGAGAGAACATGACCATCGTGGGAGCTAAAGTGTGTGTGTGTGTGTGTGTGTGCGTGTGTGTGTGTGTGTGTGTGTGTAAGGGAGGCTGACATGGCAGTGGGGCCTCACACTTCCTGCTTGGCTGCTCATGCGAGCCTTTTCTTCCTCTTTCCTCTCCTTTCTTTTCCTTTCCCCCTCTTTTCCTCTCCTCTCATGTCTTTCCTTTTCCCTTTCTTTCCTTTCCTTTTGTGTCCGTTTCTGTCCTTACTCTCGCGCACCTTCCTTCCCTTTTGTCTGCCTCTTTTGCTCACTCTCTTCTCTCTCTTATTTCACTATCCCTCCCTCTCTCTCTTGCCTCTATGCTCGAGGGAAAGGGTTGTCATTGTACCATCGTGTTGAACCACTGAGCTGCAGCCACTTCATACATATGGAGACTGGGGCCTCTTTGCCATTCTCTTTTCCACTCCCGGACACGCACACACACACACAAACACATACACACACACATAAAACACAAGGTATTATATTGCTCCAAGCTCTACCTACGCTCAGAACCTGTTGCTATTAGTTGATAGTCAAACACCCAGATTACATTGACTGTAGTACCTGTTGATGGAGCTGACACTGGGGACGCTGTCGTTGTCACACACTCTCTCGGCCAGGAGCCTGTCCCGGATCTCCCAGGCAAACATGGTGGGGTTTTGGCGTTTGTAATCGGCGATCTTGTCGACCACTTTGGGAGTAGCAACCTTTGGTTTGGATCCCCCGATCACCCCAGGGCGGATACTGCCTGTTTCATAGTACCTGCCAATCAAAGCGCAGAAGATGCTTGTTATGGTCAAAAGGGGCAACACAAGAATGTTGTAGTACTTATAAAGGAAGCGTTGAATAAAAGCTGTAACAAAATTGAATTGAATCCATAAAAATCTAAATTTAATTGTATATTGCTCCCAGTCCCACATTGTGTTTAAAATTGTTTTGAAATATATCATGTTATATTGATATTTGTAATGTAATGATTTTTTTTAATGCAACATGTATTAATGATGAGGCTGAGAAGTTGAATCATACAGTTTATACATCCATGACTGTGTGATCTGATCAGTTGGTCTTGCGTATTTTTGAATTATTTATCAATGCAGATAATTTTGCAAAAGTAATCAAATCCCACCTACAGTACATAAGAAAGGGTTCACATTATTTATAAGGCTGTTTTTTTCTTATTATTAACTAATATGTTAATGGTACCCAGCCCACTGGTTCCTACTGAAAATTGGTCACAAATATATAGTTTAATTTATTTTTAAAGCTAAGTTCTCAGGCTAGAATAGCTGTAGTTTAACAGGAGCAATTCAAATCAGATTTGGTGCATTTGTGACACTTTATACCTTGTGGTGATTTGGAAATTGTTCCACTCTTTCCCCTCCTCAGTAGATGAACAACCTTCCCACTGCAGTCAGGACTTCTCTCTGGCTTGAATTCAAAAACACTTTATGTCTATCTGGCTTGTCCCTCACTCTTCTCCATTTGCACCCGAGCTATGAACCTCTTGTCTTGCATCCCATTTCTTGAAGGATGGGTGGGCTCACATTCTCACTGTCCATACTGACATCGTGAAGTGAGGTGACCGATGGGCTGCAAAAATCCACAGAGCCTGTCCTGTGCAAAAATGCATTGGTATAGTTGACTGAAGCTAAGATGATTCTGATTTTGTCAAAAGTGGTTGTCTTCAGAAGTCACAGTCTTTTTAGTATGAAATTTGTGCACAGTAAATCTTTCCACTGCAATTTAGCAAGAATACACTTCCTGAGATTTAAAAAGGAAAACACTTTGGATGATATCCGGCCAGTATGGACAGGAGAAAAAACTAGTGCCCAGTGAGATAGACTTAAAAAGAGACAATGGTTGACAGCTTGATCATTGCATCGTATATTTATGTCCCTAATGTTTGGACAGGAAACAGATAACTCTCAACAAATTTAGTAAATACTATGGCAAAGGACGACATTGGTATTTTCTCTCTATGCCCTATTTGGCCTTTTGAGTTATGTTGTCTATTTTCATATGGTTTTTTTGTTCCATTGCTTTTGTCTGCAGTTATTTATGCGGCTGCTTTGGTATCCCTTGCAAAAGGTCTTCAACCATCAGACTGAGAAAAGGAAACTTCTCTAAGCTCTCTGAGGCAGAGCAAGGACATAAGTTATATTCAAAGCCTTAATTAGTCGGGCATATTGGTATCCTTGAGCCTAAATCAGGGCTGGGTACCGGATTTCAGTACTTTTAGGCGCAGACTAAAATGCCTTGTCATTCAATACCAAATTTAAATATCTAAGGCTTAAATCGCATCTGTGTCAGTGAACCAATAAGCAGGATGTATGCTTGTACCAAGATCTAATAATGCTGGTGATTGACTGTCTAACGTTACATGTCGTCAAGACAGAGAACACACATGAGAAGAGTGTGTGTGTTGCGTAGCTGTAAATGAGCTACAATATGAGTATAGAGGTTTGTACTGCAATGTGTAATTTTGTGACTTATTGTTGTTTCAATGGATTTGATAAAATAACAGTCAGTGACAAAATGCCATGTCAAAAGTATTCATGATGTCTGACTTGTGCTGGCTGTTGTTTTCTTGGCAAATTCATGTTGTGACACACACACACACACACACACACACACACACACACACACACACACACACACACACACCACACGCACACACACGCACACAGATTCAGGCGTTTCGTGTCCACCATGGCTATTTCATGAATGTATTTGCATGCAGAAGGGGCATGGGGGAGGGGGGTGGGAGGACAGCAAATACGCTACACAGCTTGCAGAAAAAAGGGGGGATGCTGTGTGTGGATGCAAGCTGTCAGTCAGTCTTAAACCTGCTCTCTCTCTCTCTCTCTCTCTCTCACTCTCTCACTCTCTGTCTCTCTCTCTCTCTCTCTCTCTCTCCCTCTCCTGCTGTACGGTAGAGTAATCCCTTCCGTGAAGATGTGTGTTCCTGTAAATGTGCGTTTCCTTGTCTGTGTGTGTGTGTGTGTGTGCGCGTGTGTGCGCGTGTGTGCGCGTGTGCGTGTGTGTGTGTGTGTGTGTGTGTGCGCGCGCGTGTATGCGTGTGTGTGTGTGTGTGTGCGTGCGTGTGTGTGTGTGTGTTTGTGTGTGTGTGCGCTCATATGCCTGCGTGAGTGCTGTGCATATTTGGGTGTGTTGTACATTCAGACTATTCACAGCTGGAGTATAAACACAGCTAAAGGAAAAAACAATTTATTTCCAAATGGAAAACTATTTAAATTATTCACAGCTGAATCATTGGTGAATAAACGAGCATGGTTATTGATATCCGCACAACGATGAGCTAATACATGCACATGCTCGCGCGCGCACACACACACACACACACACACACACACACACACACACACACACACACACACACACACACAGATTGGTAGAGTTGGTGTTTTTGTTCTGCTGGCACCAGAGAGACAGAGAGGAGAGGATAAAACAACCCTCCCTCCCTTCTTCCATCCCTCAACCCCCCCACGGTAACGCTTCAGTGAGTTGAACGGCCAGGACAGGGGAGAGAGGGGGATAGAGAGAGGAAGACAGAAAGAGAGAGTCATGGGAGAACAATGACCAACACATTTTTTGATATAGCTGAGGGTCGCTGTAGCTAATCCTTCCCCTCCGTCCGCTCAAATGGTCTCTCTGCCTCTCATTTGTTTTTTCCTGCACTCTTCTTCTTTAACACGCCTTTTCCCTTTTGATTGTGTTCCTGGTTCTTGTCTTTCTCCCTTTCTCCATCTCCCTCTGTCTTTTTTTTTTCTTTTTTGGGGTGCAGAAATATGGTGCCACTTTCATTTTGATGCTAATTCCAAAAAGTGATGAATCTTTTCCCCTTTGTCCCCCTTTCTTCTCCGGGGGATGGAACGAGCAGGGATTTACTCTTGAATTTAGCTTTGAAAAGGCGAAAGAGAAAAGGACCCCCACCCACCCACCCCTTTTTTCTCTGAGGAGGGACACAGAAAAATTGAGAGGGATATGATGAGAAATACAGGAAACAGAGAGGAGAAAGGAAGGTTAAAAAGGGTAGAGAGGTATAAGGGTAGAGACCATAGTGAGACAAATATGAGGCATGGCAGACGCCACTAAAAATGCAGCTTGTGCACAGTGCTGAAGGAATCAAAGAAACGGACACTAAAGGAGTCCGTGTGACCTTACAGGAGCTTACAGGAGCTTCGTTTGACACATGTTAACACCGAGCATAAGCATAATGACCCAAAAATTAACTTTAAGCTGTCATGTTTCAGACATTGCACTTCAAAAATGTATGTTTTGCGGCTGCCATTCCAGGAAGCCAACATTATTTTATACACCTTAGCCAGCTGTCTGAGGAGTGCCAGGTAGCACACCCTAACAGTCTGTCGGCACACTGTTGAGTGTTAAAAGGATGTAAATATTTTCAGCCCAATATATATCATCAAAACAGTAAAAATATCTAGCCTACATACTGTATATTTTTCGATATTGTTTTTTATCCCGACATCGAAAAACCAGCAGCCAAACTGCGTTTCCAGTAATATTTACATCATTTGAATGATGCTTTTCGACCTGATCCTTGCACCTTATGTTATGTTATGTTGTAATGAAATGAGAAAATACTCATTTTCATTTGTGAACTATTTATTTTACAAAGTGATATACAAAAATAGGCTTTACAATGTAGTTATTTTATATGGACTATTTATTTATTGAATATCTAAAAAAAAAGGGCTAGATTGTGAGATATATCGTTATCGAGATATGAAATTACTTATAGTATATCGGGGCAGAAGATTTTTGCCATATCGCGCAGCCCTACACTATACGGTCATGGGAGTCTGTGTGCCTTTACCTGCCCAGTATCTTGCTGACACATCCATGGCTGACTCGTAGCTGGCGTGAAATGTCGCAGGGCCGTACCCCTTGGTGGGCGAGTTCAACTATTCGCTGTCGCACCACATCTGGGAGGGGCCTGCCGTTTACAAACACACCTCCGAGCTGGTTCACTCCGCCATGTCCTAGAAGAGAGAGAGAGAGAGAGAGAGAAAAGACACTATTTGAAAGGAATCAAAGTCAAGGATGAGTGAGAAAGAGAGAAATATTATGGCTGCCTAGAAATTTAATTACAGGCAATGAAATGAGGGTAAAAGGTAAACTTATTCAAATAGGAGGGACCAAATGAAAGTGGTTGATAATCAATTATGAGACAAGGATTTTAAAGGACTAAATAAGTGTGGCATTAGCTATGCGCGCAACAAATAAAAAGTACACAATTACCAAGAAAATCAGTGTTTAAAACATTTTAATATACTGCATTATTAGTGACACAACAGAATAATGGATAGGTACAAGAAAGTAACTCTTGCTTTTCCAATATGATCATCAAAATCAGTAATGTTTACATAAATATCACATCCAATAGCCACATTCCAGTGCAGATTAAAGCCTCCACATTTTACATTATTTGCTCGGCTTTAATGGCGCCTGTTCTCCCCCCTTTCACTGTTTCTCCTGTCCAGTGAAAGACAGAAGTCGACTGACAACTGCTCAGCCAGACTTTGAGAAAAACACTATGTTGTGCTTGTTTCCGTGGTTCAACAGTTGGTCAAGCTGAACATTAAAACAATGTTAGTAAAAATCGAAGCATGTCAGCTCCCTCAAATCACTGACTGACACTGAAAATATCCCTGTGCAAGAAATCTCTTATTTAGCTACTGAAGTTGTTTTGTATGTGTGTTTATATGCCTTATTATTATTTATGAGGTTTGGTTAAGAAATATTAACTTCCGCAGAGCCACACTCAGGATCCCAAAGCTGCAGGATTCAATTTACTATCTCAAATACATGTGATTTCTCTTCCGCCACTGATTTATCTGGCTCAGCATAATACTAGTTCCAGTTTGACTATTCCAAAGTGCAAACTTGGCCTATTTTCACCCGGGGCTGAATAAGCTAAGATCTTACCTAAATGAGGGGATTTCAATTAATTATTGACCAAGGCCTGGCCCTGGCACCATACCACTAATATTCCCCCTGAGGGATGCAAGTATAGGTGGAAGTGAATGAAAGAGAATAAGACTTGTACACACGAGAATAGCAGAACGCCAAGTTGAACCTTTACATAATTCTTTACGAGGAACCGTTATAAACTGTTTGAATCCTTCACTCTTCTACTACTGTAATAATTAAGGCTAAGAAAACCATAGATGTCAATTAATCTGACAAACTTCAGCTTTTGATCGCCAGATTTAAATAGCAGTAAGTGACATCTTACTATTAAGGAGAAAATAATTATCATTTTGGAGAAGCTGAAACCTGAAAATTATTGGTAGTTTTGCTTACAATTGACTAAAGCAATTAATCAATTATCAAATGTATGGCCAATTAATTTGCTGTCAGTCGGCTAATTGATTAGCCAACTAACTGTCTCAACTCTAATAGCGGTCCTGGAGCCTATCCCAGCATGCACTGGAGGAAGGTAGCGCCCGTATGGGTCAGCAGTCTCAGCACTTAAACACATTCACACCTCTGCAAACTCTCTATTGAAAGGCTCCAAACAGCCGAGCCAGGTCACAACCTGCGGGCACTTCTTGCTGTGAGACGACAATGCTAACCACTGTATCAGCCAATAGTGTGTGTATATGCTGTATATATCTCACCAAAGGCACAGTATAAATCAAGCACATTTTTTCTACCACATAATCCACTGGCTTTTGTATTACCATAGTGATTATGTCTTTAGGGGAAACACACATGCACGCGCACGCACGCAAACACACACACACACACACACACACACACACACACACACACACACACACACACACACACACACACACACACACACACTAATCCTAGCTATGGGGGTAATAGATTTTAAACACATTACCCCAGCAGGGATACCCCCTTAAACCCAAAGCTGTCCCCGGAACCTGTCCCCCTGTCCTCTTCTTCCCTCCATCAGCATAAAATAAAGAGAGACACACACAGTTCGCACACAGTCCTCCAGCTCAAATATAAATAGATGCACACAAGGAGGATGAATACCAAAATGTGAAGTCTAAAGTCTCTTTCTGTGAAATAAAACAAAGCTACTTCCAAACGGCTGATAGGGGAGCTCACTCTCTTCCTTACTACTTTATTTTTTGAGATAGAAGAAACCTCATTATGTAGATGCCTGCTGCAGACAGCACCATTTGAAAGGCAATCACTCTTTACAAAAGACACCAATATATAGACAGAGTTGTATTTATGCAATGTCTGTGAACGCTCAACCCAGACTCAAAGTCTAAATGGCATTAAATGTAACAACCAGCATGAACTTTAAAGACATTATAATCACATCAGCTGCATCAAAAGCATTTGTCATTTATCATCAAATATTTTTAAGTAAAGGAGCTCCAATGGACGACTCCTGAGTTGGTGCATGTTTTAATTTTTCAGATATGTGTTGACATGGCTGTGGTGGGACAGGTGCATTAAAGGTCCTAAATTTTGAAAAGACGGGGTTTTTTTTTTAATTATAAAGCAGGCCAAGGTGCTGTATAGATACTGTAAAGTATCACAGTATCAGTCCACAAAGAAATGCAAAGAGATCATTCAGAAACTGTTTCTTTAAACAAGCTGTCAGGACTATTTTAGGGTTATGATGTCACAACTATACTAAATATAGGTAGAAAGTGCTGCTGTAGTGCTTTTACAGTCATTCCCCGGCTGCAGTGACAGTGCAGAGATGGCGATAGTACAGAAGCAGAAGACACAAACACTGACCAATCAGAGCAGACTGGACTTTTTCAAGAGCAGGGCTTAAAGAGACAGACAGAGGGTGAATACAGGTATATTCAGACAGACAGTATGATCAAAAATAATGTGTTTTTTTAACATTAAAGCATGTAAACATGTTCTAGTAGAAACCAAAAATACAACTGAGCTTAATATGGGGTCTTTAGTCCACTGATATTACATGTCAGAATCAGTTTATCATTCATGCATGTAAAGGCAGGTGTGTGTCTTTGAAGCTCTGGAGGAGCTTTGTCGAGTCCTGAGAAAATAACCCTTGTGTGTTATCTCGTTTTGGGATCGAATGCTAGAAATGACACAAACAGAACTGTGTCTAAGGCAGACACCTTTGCATAATGGGAAATGTAGGATGGAGCGTTTTTGAAACTTGACTTATGGGGACTATAATTAATACTGTCACAAGTCCCCTAACTTTATGAATGAAAATGATCTTTCAACTGACCTAATTATCTAAAGTTTCCAAATGTTGAGCTGGTTTACAGATTATTCATACAGTATGATATGGTATCAGGAGAAGAGGTAGCCACAGCAATTTGGAGCACACATGCAGGAAGCTGTTTTATACTGCATCTGTTGTTTGAAGTAATATTAAATAGAGATCTGTGTATTTGTGATTTGTTGGTTTCCCTGTGGGTGAGCCTACTGGTGTTTTTTTAGTGTAAGCAGGTACTACTCAGCTCCTGGCCCAGTGTAGGATGGAGAGTCAAGTCAATTGTATTAACATGCATAGCACAAAATCATAGTTCCTAAATTTGCCTCAAAAGGCTTTACAATCTGTACAGCAGACTTTATTATGGGGTCCTCGATTTACTGGAGATGCATATGTTGAGACATGTTATCCCTTTATTAGAAGGTTGAGAGTAGAGAAATGATTGGATGGCAGGATTTTCCCTGACTGGCTCAAGATAGGATATTATAAGATGAGGTATACTTTATTGTCTCCAAGGGGGGGTTTCTTTTGGGCAACAGTTGATGCAATTAACTTAAAACCATATGTAGCCACAAGACAGAGCAATCTATTGTTCATTTGTATGCCCAAGTACTTATACCTGCTCACTTCCACTGCCCCTAAAGATTACAGGGTCATGGACTCTTACCTCCCTGGGGTCAAATATGATTTCTTTGGTTTTATTAATGGTAAAAATTAGAGGATGGCTGTCACTTTTTAACGCTGAAAAAAAAACACACTCTGCCACTTATGAATCTCACTGTTTGTGTTACATTTTGAGACATTTCAAGCCTTTTTATTAGAAAGTTGACGATAGAAAAATCATTGGAAGGCCCCCGGATGGACTCAAACCGTTCATGGCCAAAAACCCCTGTGATTTTACTGGAAATCATAACTGTATGTCCTGCTGCATGGGTACTGAGATGCAGAGAGAAAACCCTCTCTCTCACACACACACACAAACACACATACACACACACACACAGTTACTTTCATGTGTCCCCTCAAAGCAAGACTGAGCCTGCTGACCTACATGGACAATCTCGCTCTCTGTGAATGTTTTGTATAGTTGTGTGAAGGCATTATTTTGTCCTCCTTTCTTTATTATTATGTCCTGAAACCTTTCGTCAAATAAAAGCACAGTTTTTGCAGGGTCGCTTATGGAGCACACTGCGCCACGTCCTCCTCACCACCACAGGTATCTGCAGAGAAGACCCCCCCCCACAGACACACACACACCACACACACACACACACTCCCTCCGCCTCCCCCTCCCTCTCTCCCTCTTCCTCAGATAAGAGTAAATGAAATGGTTCCTTTCACCCTTCCTATCTGGGCCAGGGCATGAAATACGCCTTGCTTTGTAAAGAGATGGAGAGGAATGACTTGTGACCTACAAAAACCTCCAGATAACTATTTATTCACTTATCTGTGTATTTACTGTTGGCATTAGTCGTTCAGACTCTCACCATTCTTGGGGTAGGTTATGGGGATTATGTGTTTGAAATTTATTTTCCAAGCCTATAAATACTGATGGGACAAACGCCACAACTTACGTATTCTATAAAGACATTTGTTTATCTGCCATTGTGGCATAATTCTCCAAATAAGTAGCATTTTAAAGGCTGTATGCCATGTTTTTACACATTAGGCATCAGGTGGTGCAAGAAATGGTGCTAGAATAGACTACATTTGATCTTGCAGATTTTATCATTGTAACAGGGAATTGCCATGCATTTTAGGAAGAATCTAGTCACTTCCTTGTGCCTTAAAAAATGTATTTCCTAACTGAAGAATTTGACACTGTTTTCTCTCAGCTGTGTGAGTTTAGTGACAAAGGTCCAATAATTCATTACACTGACCAAACAAATTAGCCACTTGCTCCCAGAAATTCAATCAACATTTGTCGGCTCCAGAGGTTTTGTTGCAAATTAGATACAAAGATTCTGCCAAATTAGGGGGGGTCTTGGCTTTTAAAGGTCCTTCCATAAAAGCTAAACCCATACAATCTCCAGAGGGGGAAACTGTTGGCAGAGGCAGCAGCTTCATTTTCATCCCGGAGATTCAGAGAGGGACAGTCAGCCAGGGGACAAGGGGTCATTATACAGCCCTGTTGTATTTTATTTATTTACCCTTTATAGGAGCTGAGTTAAAAGCCCGGCACCTCCTTAAATGTTTGATTGATTCACTGTTTCCAGGAGGAAGAAATACAGAGATAAAGCAGAATATATTCGAGCTCCCCCATCCAGAAAATAAAGTCCATTAGGGCTCTCTGTCTCTCTCTTCCCGTTACTCTCTCTTTCTCTCTCTCTCTCTCTCTCTCTCTCTCTCTCTCTCTCTCTGTCTCTCTCTTCCCGTTACTCTCTCTCTCTCTCTCTCTCTCTCTCTCTCTCTCATCTCTCATCTGTCTCGTCACGGACTGACGACTTAAAAATAGGCAAAAGAAGAGAAATCGCAACAAAACGCCACCAGTTCTCTGTCTCTCTTCTCTCTCTCTCTCTCTCTCTCTCTCTCTCTCTCTCTCTCTCTCTCTCTCTCTCTCTCTCTCTCTCTCTCTCTCTCTCTCTCTCTCTCTCTCTCGCTCTCTCTCTTTCTCTCTCTCCATGTGTCTTGA
>NC_139827.1:18375793-18515793 GCF_963691815.1 Echiichthys vipera
TATTATATGTAGGGGGGAAACGGGGCGAAATACATGTAAACAGAAATGCAGCTTTTAAAGGGCTCACAGCATTTCAGAGAAACACATCTAAGTCCAAATGTCCAAAAAACCTCCAGCTCTCTGTTCCTGTCACGTCTTTGTAGGCCTATGCAAGAGCGAGAGCTGTCAAGTACTGTGAAAACAATCGCCCCTGCATAATTCCCCTCCTTCAACACGATGTTATAAATCTTTAGCTCGGGGAGAACTCAGAGAAAACATATGAAACATGCATTCCCACTCATTACCTAATTGATTTGCGGATCCAAACGGATGTCGTTTTTTAATGAAATGCAATTGGCGAGCTTCGCATTTTCCCTCCAAACTGAGAGAGAGAGAGGGAGAGAGGGAGAGAGAGAGAGAGAGAGAGAGAGAGAGAGAGAGAGAGAGAGAGAGAGAGAGAGAGAGAGAGAGATTCATTACATGTTCGTCCCACCTGATTTGAGAGGGCATATCTAAGCCTCGCCCCTGTAATATTAAACACACAAATAGCCTAAAGCATGAGCCAAATTAAAAAGTGTTATTTCCCTTTTTCCTGTTTCTAGACATTTAATCATTTCAGTTCCTTGGTGTTTATACCGCACACATAAACCTTAGATCAGACAGATTTAGAGCTGTATACAGGTGAGGCATAATCATATAACAATATCATTAAATACAATATCAGCCAGGAAGCTGATCATTAAAGTGACTCACTAATGACTAACAACAATAACAATGCATCCCATTTTCTTATAATTTTCGGGTTTATCCTCAAAGGACTTACATGCTTGATGTATACCTCAAGGCATCTAATACTGAAAAGGTCAATGTATGATATTATTGAGTCTATTTCATTTCTGATTTGTAGCTTTGAATTTGTGTTAATTCCCTCATTGCATCTCATGCACTTCTAAGCCCTGACACCTTTTAACACATGTATTCCTTCAGCGTTTGTTTTCTGTTTAAAATCAAGTCAGAAAGTGGTTTTGTTTGGGTTTTGCTGTCTGTCAAACGCTCCAGTGGGGCTGTGTACAGGATGAACCACAAGGGGGCGATCAACCTTGGACAACGTTCCCATCCGCACACGCGCACGCACGCCCAGCGCGCACGCAAACCCAACACATTGCAGGAACTTAAACACACTTGAATTTAAAGACTCTTCAAAGAGGTCAAATAAAGTGACCCAAAATGTAAAGTATGCATACATGGAGACACATTAATACATAATATGCCATCATTGGCTCTATGATTCATGGTTTCTATTTCTCTAACCCAGATGTTCAACCCTATGGTTTCATAAATCGGCATTGATTTCACGTCCCTGCTTCATAATCCACTGACAGTAAAGTAAACACTAATCCTCATTCATAGTTCACAGCTCTTTACTGAGTATTCATGAATTAGGGCCTCATACAAATCTGACAGACAGCAAATCACGTTGATATTTAGTTGTTTTTTAATCAACAAACGACAGAAGACGACTAGACCAGATTGCAGGTAAGAAACGGAAACTTAGTATTTAGATTTGGAGTTAAAGACATTAGGCCACAAATCAACGAAAGGACCAAAGGAAAGAGAATAAAATCAATGATAATGACAATAAGAGACACTGCTGCGAGAAAATACTCTGTAAAGTGGAAAATCTCTTTTTTGTATGTTACGATATAAAGCAGATGTTAAGATATACAATTCCTGTTTTATGTGTATTTTTTTCTTTTCCATATAAATAAATATTCGGCTATTTATTTATTTGTTTTTACACTATCAAGAGTATTTGGCTCTAGAGGTCCCCAAACAGGGACACAGAAGAGATCATACTGTGCGAATTTTAATTTCCTTCCGTTCTCATAGTGCTCATTCTCCCTCTGCAGCCAGAGTCTGTGTTTTTTATTTATTTATTGAGATATAGACACGAGCGCTTTTCTCCCCACAGAAGTAAACTGTCGCCCCTTGTCTCTCCGATTTGCAAATTAAATACATAAGCAATTAAAAAATCCAAACACAATCAATCATGTATACAAATTGTTGTTGCTTTAGGGTTGGAAATTTGGAGAAAACTTCCATCAGGGTAGGACGAGTTTAATCCGGGGGTCCAAAGCCATTACCATATTTCATTACCTCTCCAGTGTTGGAAATGGGAGGAGGAGAGGGGGGAGGAAGAGGGTGTGTATACTTTTTAAAACATTAGTAAGAATGCGGTTGAGTCGTGATAATCATTTGGAAGCAAATTGGAGGCAATGTTGTTATTTAGGTGTTCCCTCTTTCTTCCCTTCCCTCCATCCACCATGAAAGCTTCGGCTGTTTTGCTTTTTGCGCCCGAGCTTCGAAACGAAAAAGCAATGAAAAATTAATAGCGCATGTTAACTCCACCAACTCGTTTATTACACGCCCGCTGACTGTAAACGTAATGAGAAAGCTTCCCGTATCTCTTCTTAAGTTTTCATTTGCTTATAAAATATAAAAAAGTCTTCGCTAATAAATAAAATATATGGACTGGAGAGAGTGAACCGGCTTCAACTGCCAACAGGTAAATCACACTCATTCAAAGGCCTGCTCGATCAAATGAACCTATTTGTAATCATTTGGCTCGATGATAATGTAGGTTAACACCAGTCTGTCGCCTGTCAGGTGGAGTAGGAGGCCCTGCTGGCCGTAATATCAGACCTGTGTGGGGCACCTGAGGTCAAGTCGAAAGTAGGCTATGCCATGTGAGGTCATCTATATCTCTCTTTCTTTCTCTCTCCCCTCCCACCCCTCTTTACTCTCTTCAGTCCTCCATTTCTCTCTGTATCGCAGCTTATCTTGGTCTTCCGCAACACCACAACGCTTAGTTGGCAGTGGTACGCGGTTTTTAGGTGTAGAATCAAATAATGTATATGAAATATAAAATAGATGTATAATGTATGAAGCCTAAATAGTCAGGAGGGCTTGTATGGTCAGTAAACTGCAGGGTGAGGACAGGGTTGGTTGAAGCAGTATATGTGCACCAAACATAAATGGTGCCTCTCATTGAGAGTGTGACCATACTTTAGCGTCAGTGAATCAAATTTGCCTTTGTGTGTGTTTTTTTATTGTTGTAATGAGATGGGAAAGATGGTATTGGATATCTGGATGGTATATTAAAATCAGAGGGGGATCAAGGATCAGATCAGATCAGATAATTGACCTACGTCTGTTTGTTTTATCTTCAGTAAAATAATAATGTAAGCCATTGCCCTACTTTTGTTGCAACTCCGTGTGAAAAAATGACAACTAAAACTGCATCATCAATTATGTTTTCGATGGAAACGCGCTTTCTCCCGGACTACACTTTCTCGTATACCAACGATATACGATTTAAACACGCGGTGAAGGTTGTGGATTAAAAACAAACCTACTTGGTGGTCAGACATGGACATGGAGATGCAAAAAGAGGGACATATACGCGCTTTTACGCACGGCCAACCTGCAGGGCGGGAAGAGGGTGGTCTCGTCAGATCCACGTTCATTCTCACAGATTCCCCTTTGTACCCAGAGCACGTATCTTGAAGTGAGAGGAAATGGAGAGGCTGTAGGTATAGGCCCTGGGCCCTACAGACTTTACACAGCAACAGGGGAGGGCCTCCTTTAAACTCTGATTTCCTCAGTGGTTAAAAGGTTATTATCCAATTGCTACAAATCCCATTGCTTTCAGCGTTTACCAGGGGTAAGGCCCACTCCACAAAAGACTGCAAAAGGGGCATTATTTGTCTTACACACCATAGGCATTATTTGATCACACATTTCCATAAAAGGCCGGGCAGGAGCTAATTTATTTCTATTATGGGAGAACGTGCGGAATCGGAACACACTTTGGTATTGTGAATACGAGTATGTAGAAAAACTAACCCTAAATGCAGACTGCATCTTATTGATGTTGTTTAATTCCTGTCTTAAACATCTACTATGCATGCATTAACATATTGTTAGAAACAGGCAACCAGGAGCATCACTAAAGCATTTTTTTTTTTGCTTTGCCCCTTCAGAGAGGGGCTGCCCCCCGTTTTTTAATGACAAAAGACGTTTTATCAATGCAGACACAGCGGGCAGCAATATGAAATGATGTGATATCCATTGGGGGCCATAACAAGGTCGATGCACTGATCCATCGCTGTACCAGACCCCGCTGTTTTATGAATAGGCCCATACAAGAGGAACCTGTTGAATAAAATAATGGAGATACGCAGAGAGAGCCAAGCCCAGACTCCTTTTTAGATAGTTATTTTAGACCGAACCGGATTGCAACTTTAACTTTAAGCTCACAAACCACGAACCAGAAACTACGAGCTTTCAATCCTTGTCAACCCAAGCAGTCCTCCCTGCATGTCCATACCACAGAAACACACTCCACCACAATCTTTGAAAACATACCTACAGTGCTTTTTATTATAAGGACTAATCAAGGTATCGGTGTAACCTCCCAGGCAGCACGTGCACTGACACAGATTATGATGCCAAACCAAACCAACAAGTTAAAGTTCGTTTATATATATATATATATATATATATATATATATATATATATATATATATATATACACACTTAAACAAACTATATACATATACTTCATATACATATATATTAGTAATTAACCAAGTACTAAAACACTCTACTATCATAAATATAAATCCCAAAGTCTCAATTTTTCCTTGGACAGTTTAAGTCTAAGAATTGTTTAAAAACAGCAAAACGCTTGCAGTTATAGTTCTCCTGACTCTTCCTGACCTTACTCATAACTTTCATCACTGGCCCACAAAAACCATAAAGTCACTGACGTGAGATAACACAGTTTGATAAGCCAACCAGACTACTTTAATTAGAGTTAAGGTTCCAGCCTTTTTTCTATTTTTCCTGATACAGGACTGTATACTTCTTTGTAATACTTCTAACAACTTAAGACACCATGCAAACTTTAAAAACAAAGCATTTCTAATAATTTAAATTTCCAACTTTCACAACTTGTATTTAACAGTTCAGCAAAACAAACTGAACTAACAAAGAAACAATTCGATTTTTAGAAAGATAACTTCAACCCTTCATAAAAGTAAAATGAAGTTCGAGAGAGGCGGTTCGACCCTACCTGCTCTCCCCAGGCGCAGTGCAGGACTCTTGGGCCCCTGGTCCATGTTGCCCGGTTAACAGGGGGGGCGATAAGAGGAGGGGAAAAAAGGAAAAGAACAAAAACTTTTTCCAGTGTCCCCCTCTCCCTCTCTTCCTCTCCCTCACCCTCTCTTCCCCCCTCTTTCTCTCACTCTCAGGCACTGTTTTCTTCTCTATCTCTCCCTCTCCCTCTCTCCCTCTCTCTCTCTCTCTCTCTCTCTCTCTCCCTCTCCCTCTCTGTGTCTCTGTCTCTCTCTTCCCTTCCCTCTTTTTCCCCTACAGTACTTTTGGGGCGAGTTGTAGGTTAAAATAATTCGACCCTTCCGCTCCCTATTGCACTCCCTGCAAGTGTTCAGTCAGCTGCAACTAAACGCTTTAGGTGGAAAAAAGGCTTCGGGGGAAGCGTGAAATGATCACGCCGAGTAAAAGAGCCGCTCTCTCAATGTGCGCTCATGTCCCTTGCACACACAAACACGTTCATGTGCACGTATTAACACGCGCGCAAGCGCACGGCCAAGCATACATACACACAACATAGAACCTCCAACTTCCCCTGCAGGGCCACCCTCCACCCCCGGCCCTCACTTGCATCTGTTACCAAGTTCCACTTTACTTAACTTTCCCGCCTCCGCCCACTCTACCACTTACTGTCTTGCTCTCTCCCCTGTTTTTATGTTAGATAAGATCTCCCCTGGGACACAATATAATGCGAGCAGGTAACATTAATGTGCGTGCATAATGCCAGAGCAGGCTATCTCCTGTTTTGATTGATCTTAGAACAAGAGAATGTGTGTGTCCATTTCCTTCCAACAACGTTCATAAAAGCTTTCTTGAGAGTTTCTCTTAACTCCTCCGCTCCTCTGCCAGAAGCCTACATACACCTGTTACGCACGACGCTCTTTACGCATTACGCATTGACTGATGTGGAGCAGGTGCAATACACAGAGTTACAGCTTCAACTTCACCGCTCTGCTGTTGGAGAGTGCAGTTCTTCTCCTCCTGCATGTGCTGTGTGCAAAGTGTTTGTTACAAAACGGATAGTTCCGGTCCTCAGCTCGGATTGTTCGTGCACACACACCTGTATGAACGCATAACATTTTAATTTAAATAATAATTTGCCAACTGAAAATTTCCACTCATACTGATACTCACCGTTTCTCCCCCCCCCCCCCCCCCCCCCCTCTCTCTCTCTCTGGCGGAACAATGACATTCAAGATTTCCTGAACATGTGTGCTCTCATTGGCTCTTCCGTTTTGTTAAGCAAACATCCGAAGACAGGGTTTTACAGTCAGTTTATACTAACATAAAGGGGTGTAAAGGGCCGCAAAGTCATCAGCGAAAAAAACAAACTTTCTTATCTTTCTTTTCTCGTTCGCACCTTCATTTACCAATTACACACAAACATGAAATGAAATACATTTGAAAATAAAAATATTCCACTTCAAAGTTTCCCATTAGAATTAAGGTGACAAAACAGGCTATGAAAACCTTTAGTGGACTCATATGTGAATAATTGCTCAAGCCTCTCCCAGTTTGAGACAAAAGCTGAAAGTTAAGCGAAAGTCTCTCGCTGGGGCAAAAATTGGACATTTTAATAGTTAGGCATGAGTGCGCCGAGCTTGAGCCGGAAGTAAGAGGTCTGGTTGTGAGATGATAGCCCGTCCTGCTGTGAAATAACAGATTCAGTGTCACAAGAGGTCAACACACCGGGTGAAATATGTGAAAAGGACGAGACGAATTCAATCAATTTTGCATTGGCAAAAGGAAGAGAGATGAAGGCCACTGTCCTGGAGTCTGTCATGATGTGACCACAAATGTGTTCCAGACCTGACCAAACACTGTGATAGACGACCAGTAAGACTGAAAAGAGAATGTTTAACAGCTATCTCTTCACTCGGTGTCCAACTTCTCCTTCTCTCCGTTTCGTTTCTGTCCTCCAGACAGCCGCGGGTCTCAGGGTTCACGCGCAGTCCCGAGACAATTGAGTGCGGAACAAAGCGCTAGACAGCGACCCATTTTGCTCTGCTTGTCGCCTCGCGCTGCAACACTGTGCCCCTGACCTCCGGCTCGCGCCCACGACATCAAAACATAATGTTTCCATGTGATGGCGGGGAATAAAAAAAAAGGTCCAACCTTTAGGCGGGAGGAACAGCCACCGATAAATTCATTATAGTCACACTGTTTTCAGGTAATGTTGTAAAAGAGAAACGTGGATAAAGTGATATACACTTTCCACAAAATGTAGTCATATTTTTATTACTTCTATAACCTCCTGTTGTCACTTACTAGATTGATAATATGTTAATATAAGGCTGCGTTCAGAGTTATAGATAGACCGAAGAGACTAACTATCTGCTCTATTCCCTAAAGGGGGGGCAGACATATCTTGAATCCTCGGCAGACTTGCCTCGTGCTTATCTTTTTTACAGTCCCAAAAGTTGAATCTGTATGCATGACCACGGTAGCGGATTATTCAGTGAATTTCCTAAACGTGCATGCTCGCAGAAAAGACTGTACAAGTATCTGCTATTAAGCTATAATAAGAAGTCATTATATTCTACACTGTGCGAGTTTTGTTTTTGGTCATTCTTTTCCAAGCTGTACAGTGAGGGACAAGGCGAGGAAGAAGACATTCAAAATGAATATCTCATGTATATAAATGACACAACGATACAACAGAGTGAAATAAGATTAATACAGCCTATATTTTAATTGAAATGTGCTTGTTAATTAAGTGGTGTACATGTGAATATTATACATTTTTGACACGAATTTTAGAGATATAACACTATTGTAATGCTTTAATAAAAGGCATTATCATGGACATGGCATTATTATTATTTTTATTTGAGAGCTATATATTTGTATAAGTGTGTGTGTGTGTGTGTGTGTGTGTGTGTGTGTGTGTGTGTGTGTGTGTGTGTGTGTATATGTCGTCACATATAGGCCATATAATACAGTATATTTTTATTATTATTATTTTTACATGTATTCAATAAAACATCAATTACACATTAGTGGCCCGTTTTGTGAGATCGTAAGGCCCAGTAATATTTGGACTATCTAATACGTAATCCCTATATCAATGTCTTCACATAATTCTAATATCTACTTGAATCGGTTTTTATTATTATTTAAACCATGGATATTTTGTATCCTGCAGCCTCATGTAGGTGTCGTCCCATCTCCTCAGAATTCGCCATAGTTTAGATATTAATCATTGCTTGTTTGTTTTTTTCCAGCCCCCTGCTAATTAATGCAATTAATATGATGGGGGAGTAGTTGGATCGGTGACCCGCGCTCTGACCGAGCGGAACCGGAAAGAATCGCATTAAAGCGCGAGGCAGAAAAACTAAAGGGACGATTAGAACAATCGGTAAACACGTAAACACAGGAGGAGATGCTCAGTGTCTCTCTGGGACTGCTTGGCTTTCACCGCCGTTTACATCCAGGATAAACAGCCGAGGACAGTTTATAGGCCTGAGTTCAAAGAGAGACAATGTGCTGATGAAGAATTACATCTGCATGACCAGTTTGTCTATTTTTTTGTATTTCTCAAAAAGAGTGTTACACATGTTCAGAGCCTTCACTTAAACAAAAGTAGTAGCACAATGTTAAAATATTTATTTACCTACGACCAGGCTGTATTTACAAGTAAAAATCCTGCCTTCAAAATCTTACTTTAAGTATTATCAGATAGGTTTACCTAAATCAATAGAAATAAAGGCACTCATCATGTAGTGTTGCTACTTTCATTATGTTGTGTGTTATTGCTTATATAATTATAAGCAATACATCATTAGATTATTAAGGCTATTGGTACATTAACGTGTAGCATCCAATATTGTACTGTATAGGTGCTTCACATGGGACCTAATTATAACTACCTTATACTGTTGGGTTTAATCTCTGACAACATTTTATTTTGTAAGCTCATCATATATTTGTGCAAACCCTTGTTCTGCGACTATAATGTAAAGTTCAATATTTACCTCTGAATTGTAGCGGAGCAGAAGTAGCAGATAATTTCGATACTCAAGTAATATTGAAGTATTCTGTAGCCTACTGCCCGCAGACTTCTTTAAACAATGACATAGTAAGCATTAGTTCATCCTCTTTTCTAAATGTTCAGTATAACATTTTACTCAAGAGTTAACCACATGTACATATTTGGAAGTATTTTTATCATAAAAGCTTAGTTTTGGAACATGGGTGGATATTAATCTATTATCACTATTTTATATAATTTACAGTGGCCTTACCTTGAGCTACCCTTACCTGAAAAATGAAGAGAGACCATGTATACATGCCTTGCCCCTAAATCTTAGTAATAATGATTATCCTCTTTTTTGACCAATATTCCCACTTTTCATAACTAATTTGTGGTTCTTGTGTTTGCTACTGTCATGTCTGCTTAATATTCTAAATGCTTTTTTATTGTAAAGCACTTTGTAAATCTTGTTTGGAAACACTACATGAATAAATCTTCACTTCCTAACACACTTACCCAGAAGGTCCGACTTGAGGTTTGAATGTTCCTGACTCTTAGTCGAAGCAAATCATGCATGACTTGAACAATGCTCCTGTGGGTATGTCATAATACTACTTTTGATCCAACTTTGCCTCACATTTATGTACACTCAGACAGAGAAACTTACACTAAAATACTTTGATAACAACTTGCCTCTGGTGCTTGTGGGTATGCAATCGCTTCCCCCAAAACACTCAGAGCCGCAGTGCTGATTGAGCTTACCTCTATATCCCTGGGATTTAATTCAGAGTGGCACTTCACTGTGTGTGACACAACGCTCCTTTTTTGCAGCATGATGCCTGGGTGTTGCTGTGACTATAGAGGGTAGAAGGGGGCTTAAGGGCTGCAGGGCGGATTGAGAATGGGACACATTATTTGTCCATGAAACATTATGTGACACAACATGACACCAGGCCATTTGTATGTAAAGGTAAACATTTCAGCGTGACGAAACGACAAGAGAGGACAAGGCTCCTGTCAATGTGGTTTTATACTCGCAGCTGAGAAAGAGGTGTTGGGGCATCGTGTGGTGATGTGGAGTGTGTATATGGGGTTTTGTGTGTGTGTGTGTGTGTGTGTGTGTGTGTGTGTGTGTGTGTGTGTGTGTGTGTGTGTGTGTGTGTGTGTGTGTGTGTGTGTATAGAGCTTCTGTTCACAAATTTAATCCCCATAGACACAAGTCACTTGGTCCGCTCTGGAAAGGTGTTCTCAGGCTTGTTCTCTTGTTCTAGTCCTTTCCTGCTGAAAGCACTGACAGACTGTTGATCAGAGAGTGTTTCCTGGAGTGTGTGTGTGTGTGTGTGTGTGTGTGTGTGTGTGTGTGTGTGTGTGTGTGTGTGTGTGTGTGTGTGTGTGTGTGTGGTGGGGGATTTCACCTGTACTGGCAATTCATTAATTTGAAAAAGTGTGACAGTAACTCAGCAGGGACCAACAACAAGAGATTTTAGGTGTCAGTCTACTGACCACAAAAAAATGGACCTCAAAGTACATCAACCCTGGGGCATCCTGTTTCCTAGGGTTCTCAAGATGATGATCTTTAACTGTTTTGGCATGTGACCCCTTAAAATGAAGAATTTGTGGCCCCACATCACAGGTGGACATGTCTTCAATGTGGACATGAGTTGAGATCACTTCAAACTAAGAGCAATTTTTCCTCTCAAAGTGTTCAAATTTGAAGCAGGGTTGGTCAATAGGGGGGATAATACCATCAGATAACTGTCAAGCCATTGCGGGCAGCGATGGAAATCGATGAGCGATACTATTTAATGGAAATATCGGACTTTATATGATTTCTTTGTATCACTTTGTTAAATTAGGTAGAGAAGGTGAAAAAGCAGACATCTTGCACATGTTTATTATTATATCCAGAAACTAAAGTATTTCTTTATTGATTTTTATCAGGAAAAAAAGTGTCAAAGGTGTGGTCAGTTCTAAGGGCCAAGCAATATGGCATCTCTCCAGAGAGAGGATCCATTAAAATCTCAATGTGACTGAGAAGCCAAAGAAATAGTCTGCTACATGGCACTGAATTTCAGGCTTTGTCCTCATTCCCCTCCGGCTGTTTTTTTATCATTTGTTTCTTCCTGCATGAGCGTTGCCCCTGATTAGTACATGCTCTACTTGGCATATTAACTCCAGAATCTACTGAATCCCTCTAATACACCATGCAGTTTCTTATCCTGTGATATTCATTAATTAATGAAATATAACACCAGTGTTAACATGTTGGAAAAGCTCAAACTTGTAGTGATACAACAGTACATCCGGTGTATGTGAATGATTCTAGCACAGAGGGCCGCATATGGGTGATGCATGGGGGCCATTTCTGTTCAGAAGCGCTGATCCAGGGCAATTCTTTTTTTTTTTTAAAAAGGGAATTCCTTCTGCCTGGCTGCTTTGAAACAGGCTGGCTGGTTGTATTTACATGCATACAGTAACAAGAAAGCCTGCACCAACAGCAGAACTCAAACAAGCTGATGCAACCAGTTACGGTTGGAGTCTGCATCTGAGCAGATGCTACACACGCCTTTCAGTGACCTTACAAAGCATTTCTAGAGCTGTTGCAACTAACTATTATTTTTGTTTTTCATAAATCAACTGACTTTTTTTTCTCAATTATTCAATTGTTTGGTCTTAAGAGTCAACAAATAGAAAAAAAATAATAGTATAATTAAATGCACATCACATGTTCCCAGACCCCATGATGTCTTAAAATGTTGATGACAAATAGTCCAAAAGTAAAAAATTTCTAGTTCCTATATTAGCATAAGAAGAAGTATAAGAAAAACACATTTTTTTTCTGTCATTTTAGCTCAGAAGCCAATTCATTTTATCTTGGTGCACTAATAGATGAATTGACTAGAGTTGCATTGTTATATTTATCAATTAATCTGCTGATCATTTTCTAGACTAATCGATTAATTCATTAATCGTGCGGTCTATAACATGTCAGAAAATTATAAAAAATGTCCATCCCAGTTTCTCAAAGTTTAAATGTCTTGTTTTCAGTCCAAAACCCATAGATATTCAGTTGTATATAATATAAAACAGAGAGAAGTAGGAAATCTCCATATTTGAAAAGCGGAAAACAGCATTTTATGCCATTTTTACATGAAACATGACTGTGGATCGATTAGCTAAACTCTGTAATCGACTAATTGTTTCACCTGTACTTATTTCCTCAACAACCCTCCTAAGGAAAATATGGTTTGTCATATCTCAAGATGCACCTCAGGTAAAAGTAATCCTCTCATGAGTGTTTCATAAGACGGGCTAAATCCATGCAATAGCAATGTTGAGGACACAATTGGGGCATTTTTAGTCTTTAGACAAGTACATTTCTACACAAATGACCATCCGTTGTAGAATATTGCCAATATACCTGGGCAGCGGATGAGAATCCTGTTTTGAAGAAAAAACTCCATTGAAAGTGTTGACTGCAGTGTCTGGCGCCAAATGAAAGTAGGAGCCACCATGGCACATACAAACACCATCAAATGAGAGCAATGACATGCTTCTTTTAACTCCTTCTCCTCAATAAAGATCATTCATGAGGCAGAACCATCCCTCTGGAATGTGTGATTGGAAATCGGGGGACTTTAAATCCCTGTCCAGGACACTCCATCCATCTTCAACACGTCAGTGGTCTGGACGCTCAGAGATGAACCGCTGAAGCAGATGCCTCTATTCAGCCAGTCTCCTACCTTTTGTAAAATAATAATAGTAAATATCGTCAAATGCATGGGGCCCAAAACCAGACAGCCACATCACAATTTCACTGAGGCAGTGAGGCATCCCAAACCTGCATCCAATTTAGAGAGATATGGGGAGCAGAGGAGGCCCCCATATGCACTTCCCAAAAACAAAACAGATGCAGGATATATTAAGTCTGTGTGTGTGTGTGTGTGTGTGTGTGTGTGTGTGTGTGTGTGTGTGTGTGTGTGTGTGTGTGTGTGTGTGTGTGTGTGTGTGTGTGTGTGTGTGTGTGTGTAAGTGATGTATACATGGGCTAAAAAAGGTGATAGTGTTGAGACATGAGGTGCAGCCTAACCTTTGGAAGGAAACAATCCAACTCTGTGATGGCCTTTCCTGTGTTGACACGCATGGAGAAACCTCTGGAATCAGATGGCATTCACCCTCTGATTCCCTATCAAAACGCCATTCGCTTACTATTATAACAATAGCGGTGCCTATAGTTGGATATATAGAGTTCACAATTATTCTCATGATATGAGAGGGAGAAAAAGATGGATGTTAATGTTACACAGTCTTCATGAGAGCCAGGATGGCATAATTTTGCTGTATTCTACGTATTATAAATATGACTGATGGCGATAGCCAGTCTGTTGAATTACATTTACATATAGATTTACATTCCCATCAACATGTAATAATAACACAGGCCTGAAGGTCCATGCTAGTCACACATACATGCATACACACGTGCACATGCACATTTTCTGACTTTTCATGGCTAATATTTGTGCATTATTGAGGTGAAAATGCCCCAAATCCATCAGACTGACAATAGTATGCAGTAGAAACACTGTAGAGCCCTTTATGATCTTTTGTCAGCAGAAAGAGATATGATGCCTTTGAAGTAAAGCAGCCCAATTTACAATTCCACATTAACTTGAATAATGACATTTTATAATCAGAGTACATGTTTCTCAATAATGTAGTCTCAGTGTATTCTCTGGGCACATAGAATATATGCAACCATCACCTGATAATATTTTGCATAACAGTAGACCTCTACCAGCATTGTTAATCAGTGTTTGGGCATTATATTAGACTTGACTTGACTTGAACCATGCATGCCAGGACCATATTGCAGTAGCTCAGTCCATCGGGACTTGGCTGGGGAACCGAAGTGTCGTCGGATTAAGTCCCTGTGTGGACAAAGTAGCTGTAGATGTGTCAGTTCACCTCCTGGGCACTGCCAAGATACCCTTGGACAAGGGTAGAGAGGGCCCCAACTCTGTGTGCTTCATCATGATCATGGGGCCCTCTGATATTTAATGCATGTATATAGGTCCTGTTTGCACATGTGTGCATTTTGAGCGTGTGTGTGTACCTTGATAACAAAGTGAAAATTTGAATTTCCTGTTGCGGGACTAATAAAGGAGTGCTTTCTTTCTTGTCCACCAAGACACACCAGATCTGTTATTTTTAAGTTTAGTTCTAGCAGGATTTGTTTTGTTTTTTGTTAGCCCCAAATCAATAGCTTATGGTGATTTATAAGAGGTGAGCCTGGAGATTTAGAAAATCATTCATCATTTAGCCCAAACAAACAAACAAACAAACTAAGAAAACAACAACAATGACAAAAATGAAATTGCAATAAATTTGCATTATAGAAAATCAAATTACCTGCTGATGCCATGCGGGATTATGACCTCCACATCCTCTGGTCCAAACAAATAGGCCTGAATGATTTTTTTTTTATCTTCACAGATTTTGGTAATTTTATTGGATGATGATGGGCAAAACAGCCTTACAATAAACTGTTTGGTAATTTAGCATTGACTCCACATCACAGCTAAATTATATACTCCTTGTATGAATATAGGATTATTATAACTGTTGAAGTGAAGCCCACCTTCTGTAACTGACGGAAACACATTAATTGTTAATGGTCCTCACGTGTGTGTTTATTTATTTATTAACGTTTTTTCACCCTTTAATTGTTTTTTTATTAGCTTTCCATACTACTCAGACTCAGACCAGACTGGTATAAAGACATGTTTATGCAAAATACATAAAACATAACTAAAACAACAGAAAAAGATCTCTGCAAATCCCAAATGATATATACGGTACATAAAATAAACATGTAAACTGTTTCCTGTGTCTGATCAAAACGATCTGTGTTGGGATGAGGTTTGTGGGTTTCAGGGGGTTCTGTGATGCCCTCGGTAGGCCTACAGCAACAGCCCTGACTGATTTTCAAGCTTTGGTTTTCTTTGTGCCCTCAGCAGGACGGAGTGAAACGTTACGGTCGACCCACCTTTTTTTTCCTGTGACAAACCAAACCCGGAAGTGGATTGTCTCCCTCTGGCTGGAGGCAGGCGAGCGGCTCCGAGTCCTCTGTAACCTCTCCATTTTGTTGGATAAAGGTGAGCTTGAGCTTCCTGACATTACATATGAAACATGTGCAGCGTTGGAGTTGGGTAGGGAGACGTTATTATCACGTGTTTGTTTTCTTTCATGCGTGTTTGTGGCTGAAGTGCTTCCTTGTTTACATTCTACCGGCTGCTCTTGCTTTTGCTTATAAACACGTGGGCAGACAGGATAGACACGTGCTAGCTGTCCACAAGTGGAAGTAACTAGAAATGGAAATACACTTATTGGTTGCGATTGTTCGGGTGTCATTGAGTTTTGGGGCCACTTAAGCGTTCGTTAGTCTCTTAAGAGTAGCATCCCACAGAGCTAAGTTTTCCCTCAGTCCGTATGCTAACCCGTTAGCATTTAGCTAACCGGGGCTACAACCAGGCTAACTCCAGTAAGAGTTCATACTTACGCATGAAATTCGGATATGTCTGCTGTTTTTGCTTGTCGTTGTAGTGTCAGTCGTGTAGTGTTTCCACAGGACCTCATCCTGCCACTCTAACCTAAAGTTACACTGCTTATGTATTCCCGTAGCAACCAAACACCATGGCAACCAACACCTTCAAGTCAGTGAATTCACCAATGATGAGTTAATTCTGTCATAAACAACACACTCCAGACACAACAGACACGTCCAAATACTCAAACAGTTCTGGAAGCAGCGATCAAAGAGAAAGAGAGACGAAGCAGGAACCCTCTACTACAAATATTGTATTAAATTTAGTTGCATTTTTAAATTGAGCCTAACAGGGTCGCCTAAAGCCTAAACACACAGATTTTAATGGTGCATACAATACTAAGATATTACACTGATCGTTATTAACTCAGTTGTATCTATGCATGGCTTCCTTAGTGTCTGTCTGACCTATAAGCCAGTAAGCCTATTGTAAAGGTTGCGTAAATGTATACATTTTTTTCACAATTTTATCTTTACTAATCGTACGTTGCATTCATGTTAATTTATATTTTCAGAAATATTTAAAAAAGAAAAAGAGCTCTCTGGCCTACTCATTAAGCAGAATGCTCCCTGTTTTATGTTATTCAGTATTATTGATATTAACAAACAAGCACTACTGAGTTTCCTGGGGTAATTTTAGCTGTTTTAGAAGTTGATCATGTGTTTTACATGTAAAATCCTTATTTACAATGCAACTTGTAACTTAATCTGGGGGAAAACGCAGTAGAAGAAGTAGTACAGAGTACAATTTTCCCCTCTGAAATGTAGTGGAATTGACGTATAAAGTAGCATTTAATGGAAATACTCAAGTTAAGTACCTCAGAATTCTAGTTAAAGGTCCTATACACTCAAAAATGCATTAGGTAAGTGATTTTAGTTATACCATCTCCTGCCAGCGCCAATGGACTTGCAGGGTTTTGTTCAACTTTGACCAAATGGACATGCTTGATTGGTCAGATTGCTGCTCAATGTTGGGAAATGTAGAAATCATTAGTACAACATACAGGATTGCATGATTTTCGATGCCATATCAACTTGCACAGTAAACACATCGCGAAAGACACAGGGATATTTCGAAGTTGGTTGAAACAGAGTACCATCATGAGTATCATTGTTTTTGATGGTGCCTTTTGTGTTCAGTTCAATTTCTTCAGTAAATAATGTTGGAAATATTTTCCTTTGAGCTTTTAGCAGTAAAATGAAAGCTGCAGAAAGGCAGAATATCTGTTTTATTAATTGCAAGTAATATCGTTATCGTTATATCTAACAACATTATCACATATTTTCGTTATATCATACAGCCCTACAGCATACACCACTTGACTACAAACTGTGGCATTGCTCTCACATATTGTTTACAGTTTGTACGATTCTGGCGTTCACCCACGTCCGAACTGTGGCATCACATCCTTTTTCTGAGCAGAGTGAGACTGTTGCATTTAATGGAAGGCTAATGCGATCCTACCTTTTTAATAGAAATAGCACAGGTGCTATTAAGAATATAAACTATGGCTCTGACTTATTCAAGCATGCACAATAGACTGTTTTCACAGTAGACATTTTGAATTGCAGTAGCAGGAAAACCACGGGTGAAACAGACTTAGACTTCTCTTTATTGATCCCTTTGGGATGACTCCCACAAGGAAATTGAATTTCTAGCAGCTTACAAAAACACAAGGAAGGTACAAAAAAAAAAACGTATAAGAAATCCAATAAACTCTTAAATAAATACAGAAAATATAAAAAAAATTAACAGTAAACAATAAACTCTTAGTTACATATATATGAAGTAGATGAAAGAATAAAATAAAATTCACGGAAAATGAAATCCGATAAGTTAAATGTAGAGAAAATGTATAAGATAAAATATGTATGACTGTATATGACAGAAATGAGCAGTAAGATTAATTAATTGCACTTAAGTGGTGGATAAAGTTATTGCACAAAAAAGAAGCTACGGTTCCAGGTGTGTATGAGTAGATATTAATTGCAGAGTGAGTGGCTCCCACTCCCCCCCACCCCCCACCCCCCCAAGTAAGGAGTTGTAGAGGATGATGGCCTAAGGGACAAAGGAGTTCTTGAGCCTGTTGGTCCTACACTTGGGCAGGAGCAGCCTTCCACTGAACAGGCTCCTCTGGTTGCTGATGGCGGTGTGCAGGGGGTGGCGGGCATTGTCCGTAATGTCCAGCAGTTTGTCCAGTGTCCTCTCTGCCACCGTCACCAGCGAGTCCAGTTTCATGCCGACCACAGAGCAGGCCTGCCTGATCAGTTTATCCAGTCTGGAGGTGTCCTTCTTGGATATGCTGCCCCCCCAGCACACCAAAGTGTAGAAAAGAACACTGCCGACCACAGACTGGTAAAACATCCACAGCAGTTTGCTGCAGATGTTGAAGGACAAGTGCTGCTGACCACAGTGTCAGACGTGGTGTCCTTCAGCCTGACATACTGTGGCCTGTCAGTGAGGTATTTTCTGACCCAGTCCACCAGATAGGGGTCCACTCCCATCCTGTTCAGTTTGTCCTGAAGTATAGGGGGCTGGATGGTATTAAAGGCACTGGAAAAGTCCAAGAAGAGAATCCTTGCTGTGCCGCTTCCCTTATCCAGATGGGAGTGGACTCGGTGCAGCATGTAGAGGATGGTATCCTCCACACCAACGTCTGGCTGGTACCCAAACTGCAGGTATTCCTGGGCGTTTTGTACCTAGGGTCTGAGGAGGCTGAGGAAGAGCCGTTCCAGCGTCTTCATCAGGTGTGAAGTGAGTGCCACCGGTCGGAAGAAGCTTCTTGGGAACCGTAACGATGCAGGATGTCTTACAGAGGGTAGGCACTCTCCCTAGCTTCAAGGTTGAAGATCCATTGTAGTTGTTCCCCCAGTTCTGCAGCGCAGGTCGTCAGTAGTCTCGGACACACTTTATCCGGGCCTGCTGCTTTCCTGGGTCGGAGCTTCCTCAGCTGTCCTCTGACCTGGTCAGCCCAAAACAGAGGCAGCTAAATGGTACCCAGCCATTACACATTTTAAACTTTGCTTTTCCTCATTTGACAAGTCAAAAAGGTTCTCTGTGCTTTCCCACTTTAACAGCTGCAACAAAGCTTAAAAAAGAGTCAGGAAGATGTCAGTACAGTGCTGTGCAGAGCTTTAATTAGGCAGATTAAGTTAACACACCTGTGCTCGAGGACCATGACTGTGCCGGGGCTTTACAGTCTACCAACACAGTCAGTCATTTGTCGGCTCCAGGTCTCTGGTCTCTTCAAAACTGTCGCTCTCCCTCACCACCCAGCAAGACTTCTTCTTTCTGTCCCTTTAATCCCTGGCGGCCAGCTTGTGACCGTGTAGCGTGGCGTTTTTGCAGTGTGCGCGGTCTGGGAGCCAATCATCTCCCGCCATCATGGCCCAGACACGCAGGACTGGACAGAGCAATGGGCCGGTGCCCTTTCTGTCTGTCTCTCTCTCTCTGTGTGTGTGTGTGTGTGTGTGTGTGTGTGTGTGTGTGTGTGTGTGTGTGTGTGTGTGTGTGTGTGTGTGTGTGTGTGTGTGTGTGTGTGTGTGTGTGTGTGTGTGTGTGTGTGTGTGTGTGTGTGTGTGTGTGTGTGTGTGTGTGTGTGTGTGTGTGTGTGTGTGTGTGTGTGTGTGTGTGTGTGTGTGTGTGTGTGTGTGTGTGTGTGTGTGTGTGTGTGTGTGTGTGTGTGTCAGGAATTGGGAAAATTAGCAACAGTGTGTTTTTAAAGAGTGTAGTAAGAAGATACTTTCTCAGTTTCTTACATAATCATTCGAAGTGGGCCCCAGATTATGTCTTATTAAAGTTTTTATTGTTGACATCATCAACCTAACACATGATAAACCTGGACCCAAGCTGTGTCTTAGAACCAAAGCTCTGATAAAACAGTAAAAAAAAGAAATTTGAGTGCAGCTGATCCATGTTCTCTCTCAGCTTTGTTAACAAGCCCCAGTGGATTTCAGAACAAGACCAAAGTCTATGCCTTCCTGTGATTGCCTGTGTTCACTTTTTCCTCTGTGCTGTAGATAATAGTTGCCATGCTTCTTTGTGCTTGAGGTGGATAGCTTAGAAAGAAGATAATTAACAAACAATCCTGGTAATAATTAACCAATTGGATATCCAGAATTTGTTTTGGTTGATTGGACATCAGTTTGATGAAATATATTAAAGACTTGAAATACAAATATATTGAAGACTTGGACATACTTTCCACGGACAGGTGCAAGCTTTTACTGGGCACATTGGCGCACACATGGTTCCATATTCATACCTTACTGAGGGTCTGCATTCGCCTGGTGTTCTACGTACGTACATTTTTACGATATACACTCCATTAAGGTTGTCACAATAGCAAAAGTTTTATTTTATTAAAAAAACAAAACAATACTCTGTACCTCTTTTTAAACCATGGTGAAAAGAAAGACACGGTTTTTCTTTTTTAAATTAGCAACCTGCTCACAATGCTGGTTCATAAAATGTCCTTGAACACATACAACACACAGTTCATTTTCTGCTCCGTTATTTCATCTATGCAGCATTGGGATGAAAAATGCACAGCCTAACTCCAATCTCCTTGCGTTATTAACGCAAACAACTGTCTGCCACTATTAAATCATCAGCAGTTTTCAACATTATTCTGCACATTTTTTACGACATTTTGTCTTATGGATGAATTACACCTAGCCTACACATTATAAATACTCATTAAAGACGCGCAATCTGACACAGTCTGATAAAGCGCCTGAAACTACAGTTCTAAATATACCACTATTATTATATCAGCTATTGTCAAAGAAAGATACAAACAAAACACATTTATGTTATGACAACAAAACTTTAAATAAGATGCCTGTATCAGAAATCGCATCCCTCAGCCGTGACTGCAGACTCGCATGCACCTGCGCTGTCTGTGTCAGACACAGATGTTACACATGTTAATAGTGCATTTAAAAATAATAAATAGAATGTACTGGCAAAATCTATTTTGCAGTTCACCTTTATTGATAGCCTACATTAAGCATAAACATTTTTGGGGAAATTAAAAAAAAACAATAATATTTAAAAAAAAATTAAATAACAAATATCCGAATATCAAAAATTGCTTTGGGAAATAGTTGGCTTGATAATAATATTACGTTTGCATGATTAAAAGTAAACTGGCATATTATTCAAAAGGGTTGTTTGTTCCTCTTAAGGGCATTTTTACCATATTATAACACATTGCACATTATTATTATTATTTGTATTTGTTACTTAAGATTGCAATTGCGATGACATGTGAAGCCTATAATAACGCATCTTGGATTTTTGTGTTTTTTTATCCCCGCAGTCCGCTTCAACCACTGAGCTCACCATTTCCCCAAGTGTGAGTGTCACTAAAGTGTGTGCATGTGTGTGTGGATTGAGTGTGTTTTGGGGTGATGTACTGTACGTACCAGGATCGGGAGGAGTTGGAGGATGAACTCTATCAAGAGGATGAAGGGGACTCTGAGGGGTCAGAGGCCAACAGTGAGCTGGAGTTCCGCCTCTACAGCCAGCTCCACTACTCTTCTAATCCCGGGGTTATGGAGGAGCAGGAGGACAGAGGAGAGGAGGCAGAGGGCCAGAACAGCCAGAAGCTTGAGGTGCCCGAGAAGACTGTAGACGGAGAACAGGAGCAAACCGAAGACAGTCGGCCTCCATCACCTGATTTGAGCAAGTTACTGCAGCAACTGAAGAAGAACAAAAAGAAGGGAGAGAAACTTGCCAAACAGAAGAAGGGGAAAAGTAACCCCAAAAGTCCGAGGTCGTCGTCGTCATCATTCTTTGAGGCGGTCATAGTGATTGACTCCAGCCCTGAAGTCATCTCCATCTCTGAGGGTGACTCTACTGATGATGACGTAGGGGTGTGCGCCTTAAAAGGCCACGGCTCACAGCAGCTGCAGACCTCCACCCCGGCACAACAGGTAGAGAGCAATGAGTGAGATGCTGTGTGCGTGTTTGCTTGCGTAGAAGAAATAACTATTTGCCCAGCCACATTTCTTTGACTATGAGATTTTTGGATTCATTATATTTGAGTAGAGTTTGCTGTAGCTACACTAAGAAGCTACCATGGGTTAGTTGAAAATGCTGTCTCTTGCTGACTTTTGAAAATCCTGCAAAATGTGTCTTAAACATGTATTTCTCAGATGCGTCCACTATATTATGTTAAAAGACTAAAGCTACATATCCCATGCGAACAGTCTGAATCCTCACTAGTGGGTGATTAATTTAGAGAATATGGGAATAAAGAACCATTGTTGTGCATCATCTGTGTTCTTCGATATAGTTAACTTTTATTTTATAAATATGGTAAGAAAAATCAGATCATTAAATCTTAACATTGATTGATTGCTTATCTTGTGTGGCATAATCTACTTATTTGTAGTTTCAAACCGTGTGTTTTTGCTTTAAACGAAACAAGAGCACAAGCTTTTAGGATGAGGACTACAGAGGTACAACCTCCAGCAACACTAAGTTATTTTTCTCCATAGTAGTAGAAGAAAATTATTGTGAGACCAGTGTGGGTGGAGGATGAGGCATAACCAAAGTGTTTGGCAAATATAATACTGTCTTGGGTAACATTGCTAGGGTTGCTTAAGTGCGAACTTTTGCATATCCATAAATACTACACAGTGCATGTGCTTGTTAAAAAGGTTTTTTTTTTAAAGGTAACTGTAACCCAACAAACTAATGTAGTTGGGTAATGATCTGCTCCTTGGCCATGGAAATAATGCTGTGTAAGGTTACTACTGTATTGAAATTTAATTTTGATAAAAACACATTTCAAGTCATTCATTACACTTTTACCCTTTCGGTGCTTTCGGTATTGGAAAGGCTAAAAAGTAAACACCAAACTCTTCAGATAGAGAGTACCGCTCTTACTACATGCATACCACTTCAACATGTGGGGAAATTCGAAACTCGACAGTTTGTTCTTAACAGCTAATACTGCTTTCACATCACATGTGATGAAGTGGGTGGTAGAGATGGGAAAGACTCGCATGTTTATGATTTCTGAGTTGTCCGTCGTATGACAACTCAAATTGATTCCAGAGTTGATGCATTGACAATACAACACAACAGATTGAATCAACCTGATTGACAGACTTTAGTCAATGTAAGGCGTCCATCTTGGCCTTTTGTTGCACGTCCATGCTATAATTGAATAACTTATCTTAGCTTCAATATCCAAGTCTAGAGGGTTAGATTGTGTGAGACCATATGTTTTTGACCTAATGCTTCCTACTTGGACCATTTTGTGTTTCCTTTACTAAATCCACAGTACTGGCTGCTGTGTTCTCAAGTTTCAGCTACTGTAGCTGATTGATTGTAGTTGTGCTGCAATAAAAGTATGTAGCAAATGCTAGTAAATAACTTGGTGCTGTAGCGGAGCATTGTCTTAAAGTTAAACTCTAGCTGAAATTTTGCTATGCTAGCTGGATAATGTTTAACAAAGACGTAACATAGTTCACAGAAAGAAAGTGAAGAGACTTGCAGTGTTTTTTTTAATTTTTATTTTAATTCTAAGTTTTAATTCATTGCCAAGAGAGTACTTTAATCCTTCTGCATTTCATGCATTTATTTTTTATCAGGCGTGTACTACAACCCTACCCGGCCCAGCTTTTTGGTGACCTCTCGGCATGCTGAACTGCCAACTCTGTTAAATACACTGCGCTCGAGTTCACCACACCACAGACTGTGTGGTTTGCAGCTGCAGTGGTAGTGGACCAATAACAAGTTGGATTAAATCGAAGAACACTTGTGGTGATTGGCTGCAAGCAAATCCATCCAAATAGTCTCTTTTTCTAGATCTGGATATAAAAAAAGGATTGAATGCAGGTATTAATACTACTTGGTACTGGATTTTTTCGGTCGATACTTTATGGTATCAATAGCCCTACTAGTTGGTGGTTTGATCAGTTTAGTAAGGGATGCTTGATTATGCAACTGAGAGCTGTATTTACATTGTTTGGTTATCTAGGGAACCCGGAAAAGGAGTCTCAGTGTGCCCGTGACTGTGGACCTCAGCAGCTCAGAGTCTGATTCAGAAGAGTCGGAATCAAAGTCTGACTCGTCTGATTCTTCTGATTCGGATGATCTGGAGAACTGGATGATTCTGGGTCGAGAGAGGCAGGAAGGAGACCAGAGCATCTCACTCAACCTGGAGGGAGGGTCTGACGGCAGCAAAGGTGTGTGTGTGTGTGTGTGTGTGTGTGTGTGTGTGTGTGTGTGTGTGTGTGTGTGTGTGTGTGTGTGTGTGTGTGTGTGTGTGTGTGTGTGTGTGTGTGTGTGTGTGTGTGTGTGTGTGTGTGTGTGTGTGTGTGTGTGTGTGTGTGTGTGTGTGTGTGTGTGTGTGTGTGTGTGTGTGTGTGTGTGTGTGTGTGTGTGCTTGCGTTCGTTCGTTCGTTCGTTCATTGTTCGGACTCTTATGATGTGTTTTTGTGCATTTTAATTTGTGAAAGTCATTCTGTCCGGTCCAGCTCATTCAGAACACTTAGCCTACCTGCAGTACATTGATAAGGAGCAAGCACAGCGACGGCCTATACTGCGAATGCTGTGTTTGTATGTAAACATGCAGCATCTCTGTCTGCATGTTTACGAATTTGTAAGCCCTTAACATTCCTGGCACTGTCTTCCTAGTTGCTCGCTTCTCTGATGCATCTTTAAGTATGTCTGTGTGCATCATGTATTGATATGTGAGTGAAGGCTTGTGCGAGTGTGAATATTTGTATTTATAAAATATTCCAGTTCTAATCAGCATGCATGTGTACATACATGCGCATACCAACAGTCATAACGCTAATGCCAAAAACAAACAAACGGAGAAACAACAACGTGGGAGGGGATGTCGGGAGAGATGGGAGTAATCAAAAAATGAATAAAAATGTTCCCTGCAAATCTCTTCAGATCTACACATTATCTTAACCTGCAGCCTCAGCAACCTCTCTACCTCCCCTTCTCCCTCCTACCTAACTCTCCCATCTCATTCTTTTATCCTATATTCTCACTATTGTGCTCTCTCTCTCTCTCTCCCTGTCTCTCTCTTTCTCTCTCTCTCTCTCTCTCTCTCTCTATCTCCCTCCCTCCCTCTCTCTGTGTCTCTCTCACTGTTTCTTCCTCATTTGAATTTCCCTGGGCTGATGTTTCTGCAAGAGTGCTCACTGCCTCCTCTACACACAACTGGGCTAAAGGAGGGGGTCTGGAGCTGGTGGGAAGGCTCGAGGTTTTGGCCTGGATTTGGGAGGAAAGGAGGATTTTAGGTTTCCCCCCTTCTCTCTCTCTCTCTCCTCTCTCTCTCTCTCACACACACACACTCTTTTTTTACTCTCTCTCACTCTCTCGTCTGGCTTCTCTCTGTGATCTGTGAAGCTTGACCTCATGTCTGCACATGGGGGGTCATGGATGTGGTGTGGAATGGGTCTTAAAGTGGGAGGAATGGGGGAGGGTTTAGCCCCAAAAAAAGGAATAGAAGGCAAATAAATTTGAGGGACGAGCCTCAATAGTTTTGAGCTGCGGGATAATTCGATTCAACAAAGTAATTCTTATCAGCGGTATGTAGTGTGTGTTCACACCGCAAAAAAAGTGGCAGAATGTTATGAATGTCAGGAATCCCATGAAAAGACCAAAACCGACAAGTATTGCCTGACATAGCTCATTCCTCTGTGCCGTAGAGCTCATTGTTGTCAGAAAACTAAAAAAAACACATCACTGTTACACTGGGCCAAATGCTCATTCATAACAATTAACATGGGTAGTGTAGTTTCAGTCAGTCCTGCTGCTGTAAATGCTCACTAGTGTTTCAAATGTGTTGTACACAATTTCATGTGTATTAGAGCCTAGTTATTTTTGGAATATGTGAGCAGTTAAAGGGTTTGTGTCTTCTATAGGAACAAATGGGCTTGGGCTGAGAGTCACAGACCGGGCAGGGAAGTCAGACAGTTAGTGATTTTGTTCTCTTCATGTGCTTTGTTGACCAGAAAAAAGTTTAGAAAATGCCAGCCAGGGTCTCTTTCGGTATTTTAGAAGAGGGTCACCCACCTAACAAATAGAGCATCTCTGCCAGCTTCACAGAAATACATATTTATGAAATAAAACATTAACTGTCAAGCAAAGGAGCAGAAGTGCTATTTCAGATTAGTAAGTTGATTATAAGGTGCATGAAGATCTGGGTGGCGACCACCTCTGCTAAACAATTTCCCTGGGGAAACCCTGACAACCTTATGCATACTAAAAGCTTTTTGAGTTTGCCAGTGATATAGACTATTTTGCCCCAATGCCTTGGAGAAGGGAAACGAAAAAGCTGGTCAGTACTGCGAAACATTAAAACAAAGGAAAAAGGAACTCAGAAAACAAGAAAAAAGTGCTATTAAATCTTTGACAAACAGTGAACTGTGGAGTTTAGAGTTGAAACAGTTAACTTTTTACAGTAATGGATTTACTTTTGATGCAGAAATTCCCAGCTCTCTTTCCTGGCTCCAGCTGCTTAAATGTGAGGATTTTCTGCCTTTCTGCGTTTTATATCATGATAAAACTGAAACAATTCTGGTTTTGTTGATCAAACAAACCAAGACATTTGAGCTTCGGGAAACCGAAGATAGATATTTTTTGCAATTTATAGCCAAAACAAATAATCGATTTATCAAAGAAATCATCGTCATATTTTCTATGAAAATAATTGTCTGTGGTGGCGTTCTAAAATAGCAGTTTGATTGTTTTCAGTCAGCTTGTCTATCATTTTTTTCTCGTTACAAGAATATTGATTTAATGGGCAGTATAGTATGAAAAATGGCTTGGTGATATGGATAGAAATATTTTTGACCAAATACCTCAATATCGATACTGCAATGATACTGTAGGGTTGACTATTGTTGCTTTCACAAAATATTTACACAATGAGATGTTTGATAACAAAAAATCAGCAGTAATGTGGATATAATGACTAAGTAAAGGTTATTAATAGTCTGGTAAGTTCAGAATAATATATCACTTTAGTGTAATGCCGTCTTTAAATCTAGTAAAAGAAGTATCTAAAATCTAAGATGATATCTATTCTCATATCACAATACTGATATATTACTCAGCTTTGCTGGGAAAATTAGTATACAACTTGCATGTTACAGTATATGGAACTGGGACACAGTTTTGATTAATCCTCCCTTTGTCGTCTTTGCTGGTGTCGGTTTAATTATGCTTTAAGCCGAGATAGCACACTGACTTATTTTCTTCACGTGTCCTTTTTATTTTACGAAGAAATTCAGAGAAAAAGACAATTTTATCTGGAATTTTTATGACCCAGGGCTTTTGGATGGATAGAGAAATTGATTTCTGTTTTTATATGCTATGTTGTGTGTTGACTCCTGTAGCCTGAGAGCCTGGCTTGTTTTCCCCTCATTTGTGTGGGTGTGTGAGTAACAGGTTTGCACAGCAGTGACTAATAGTATTTGTACGCCTAAACCCCATCTCAGCATCACCATCAAATCACATTCACTACACTTAGTCTCCCCCTTTCACCCTACAGAAATTGAATCCTTTTCATCCTCTTTCTCGTTCAGTCTCTCCTACATGGTGTCACTTGTTCACGTACTTTTACAATCTAATCTTTTTTCACTCCATCACATATGGTTTTTTATCAAATACATGGACACACAGATGCGCGCACACACGGCCTGAGTAGCTATCTGTCACCTGGCTGTACAGGGGCAGCTGTTGGTGGGTGGATCTGTAGAGACACTGGATAAGGAAAAGAGAAAAGATACCAGAGAAAAGGGGGATGAGCGAGGGCCGTCTGCCTGTCCGGCAGCCATGCAGTAGCAACCAGATGGAACAAGAGAGAAAAGGCAGGGCTTCCCAAAATCCAGCTCAGTGCCTCTCCCACTCGGAGAGGTGTGCATGTACATGCCCGTGAATGAATCTGGGGTGTAGGCGGGGTGTGCTGAAGCTAAACTTGAATCGTAAGTGGTTAAACTTCAACTTTTTTTTCTTTCTCTGTTGCGCCCCCCTCTCCTTCACTTTTTTTGTCCCCTCGGTCTTGGTCAGTGCACACCAAACTTTCTTCAAGGCTTAGAGAGTCAGCTCTGGCTCGCTATCGTGTGTGTGTGTGTGTGTGTGTGTGTGTGTGTGTGTGTGTGTGTGTGTGTGTGTGTGTGTGTGTGTGTGTGTGTGTGTGTGTGTGTGTGTGTGTGTGTGTGTGTGTGTGTGTGTGTGTGTGTGTGTGTGTGTGTGTGTGTGTGTGTGTGTGTGTGTGTGTGTGTGTGTGTGTGTGTGTGTGTGTGTGTGTGTGTGTGTGTGTGTGTGTGTGTGTGTGTGTGTGTGTGTGTGTGTGTGTGTGCCCCCCCCCCAAAAAACGTTAACTCTGTCTATCTCACAAAGAAGAAAGGTAAGCTCTCCTCTGTTGTTCTTTACAGGTTTGTCATGCTGTGATGTTTTTATCATCTCAAATTAGTTTGAAGTCATATAAATGTTTTCACTCTGTACCTTCACGTGTGTGTGAATGAGTGGCGCTGCTCCTGGCCGGAAGCTTTCCGCACTCTGAGACCTCAGTTGGCCTTTGTACATTGCGGAGTGTGTATCATCTTAACTCGGATGCCAGTGTACTGTACGAACAGAGTGAAATATGGATTTAGTTGGCTTCTCTGTGTGTTTTACGGCTATGGGCATCTGGATTGTAAAATGAGATTACAATGGCATTTTGGGTACAACACTAGCTTGTGTGTTGTGACTCAGTGTGTGTGTGCGGGTGGGCGGGTGGGCGGGCGGGCAGGCGCTGCAGAAGGGAGGCATGGATAGGATCAGCTCTTATCTTGGCTGCCCAGTGCCACACGAGGTGTAACGCCACACCCACACTACCACACAGTGTGTTTGAACAGGCACACACACACACACACACACACACACACACACACACCATGAAATCGCTGTGCCATAGTTTGACTTGTATTATCCAGTTTTTACAGAGGATATGCAAATTAGATGAGACTACTGTGTAGGCCTAATATTAGCGCATGCAAAATAAATTGTAGACATTCAGTTGAAAGCCTGATGCTTTCATTTTTAAAAAGGCTTTGGATTGAACAATCATTTGACGCCAGCAGCCACTGAAATGTAGTGACAACTGTAATCTGGTAAATTAAACGGCAGTTTCTTTGTCACATGAAAAATCCCTCAGTCAGCGGCCGTGTCCTTTGAGTGTTCTCCAGGGGTCGACTTCTTATATTCGTCAAAATAAATTCTACATGTCGCCTCTACGTTATAATTTGCTTATTGAAAAGAGGATTTTGTAGATTTTATTTGCTTACTCCTCAGCAAGTATGATGCAACCAGGGTGCAAAATTAACTTTGTGTCCACTGTCTGAATGACGAGTGAATGTTCAAATTTCACATCCCACTCAATAGATTAACATTGTTAAGTGAAGCAAATCCACTGGCCAGATGTTGGTCAAATATGCAAGTGGCTAGTACTCATCTGCTTTGTTCCATTTTGTTTTTCACAGTGATGTATATACAGTGTCTAGTGCAAGATCGCTCTCATGATGTTCCCTTGAACTCACCTTCACCCACCCAAATGGCTATTTTACTAAAAGACTGCACAACCGTGACAGAAGTTTCAATAAATTGCCGTTTTTTTCTGTCCGATTTCACTTTTCATTGTTCCTTTCTTGTTCATGTTATTGCTGATCCACTGTCAATTCAATTGTGTCACTTGTTTAATCCCTCATTTACCCTAGCCCTCTTCTTTTCCTAGTCTTTTCTATAAAGAAAGAATGTGAAGCAGCTCTTGAATTTAAATCCAAAGAGATCCTGTGCGTACAGACGGACAGCGGGGCTCAGCATCAGATAGAGGGAAAGGGAGAGAGAGATGAGAGTTAGTAAGCTAAAGTGGATGAGACAGGCCTTGAAAAGGATCGGCCACGGTGTTGCTGACGGTCAGAGCCGGTTTGTCTCCAGGCTAAGATCTCAGAGTGGCTCTAACACGGCTGGATCTCCATCTGCACACGCCAACATCCAGTGCCGCCTGTCAATTCTTGCAGTCAAACCTTCTCATATAAGACTTGACCTGCTGCGACTTTATACAAGAACCGCAAATCTGGTTTCGCCGCTGTGTTTTTCAAGATAAATGAAACAGCTGTTTATCTCGCGAGCTGTTTCAGATTCGGGACGTGTCAGCCTCATTTGAATTGGTTTGTTTGAAGCTTTAAGTTGATGCCCTTTCAGTAGTCACAGTTTTTTGATAGATTGATTCTGAAATGAATTGTTGTTCCTTGGATTGATTTTGGCTTTGGATTCATGGTTCTGTTTATATGTGAAATTGAACAAGTTGGACACAATTATAGAAATTAAACTTTAATAATGTTTTATGCATGACTTGTTAATTGTAACCCTTTTCTGCGTTCACATGACAGAACCACTGTCAGAGTGTTATCTGTTCTTATTATGCTATTGGTTACTGCAGACATATTCTAATGTCAAGCTGTGCTTCTGCTGCAGAATGTCTTCCCTTTATGCTGATATGTACAGTTTATTTATGCCACATTTATCTGCATCTGGAGGAGACAAACCATCCTGTCTGAAAGTAGTCTTTGTTAAAATAATCTATGAAAATGTCTCTATTTTTTTCTTGGAAACTTTGACTAAAAAACACCCACAGACATCTGCGGCTGCAGGTGTTCATTTGTATTAATGTGGCTGTTTGTTCTTGAGAGTGAATAAGGAGCAGCATTTAAATATAATCTGGTCGAAAACATTTTGGCTAAACCTACAGACACCACACATACTGCAGGCCGTGGGTCTTGAAACAAAGATCTTTCTCACGATGAAGGGCATTTTATATTTAAGAAAAAAAATGTAACTCTTATTTAAGATATTTATTGATGATTGATGATTATATTTTGTGTCATGGAAATGAGACCTTTTAAGAGTGAAAGTGAAGGTGTGATGCGAGGTTGGATGTTGTGTCTGTTGGAGTGTGAAGGTGTGTGCATCTAAAGACAAAAGTGTGTGTGTGTGTGTGTGAGAGCCAGTGTCAGCCTCACCACGCCTGAGGTGAGACCAATAACCGTGCCCTGGCCCACTGGAACGAAGTTTCACCGTCTTTAGTTTCCGAATAGAGAAAGAATGTGACATAAAATGAAATAGTTTTTAACACTGTATGTTTTTTTTATGTGGAGCTGTGGAACTATGGCTTTTGATTTTTTATGATTTTAAATGGCAGGTGTGTGTGTGTGTGTGTGTGTGTGTGTGTGTGTGTGTGTGTGTGTGTGTGTGTGTGTGTGTGTGTGTGTGTGTGTGTGTGTGTGTGTGTGTGTGTGTGTGTGTGTGTGTGTGTGTGTGTGTGTGTGTGTGTGTGTGTGTGTGTGTGTGTGTGTGTGTGTGTGTGTGTGTGTGTGTGTGTGTGTGTGTGTGTGTGTGTGTGTGTGTGTGTGTGTGTGTGTGTGTGTGTGTGTGTGTGTGTGTGTGTGTGTGTGTGTGTGTGTGTGTGTGTGTGTGTCAAAAACATACAACCTCCCGTTTTCAGTAACTGTAGCCTGGAGGAAGGGGTAATAAACTGGAGACCAAAGGGTCCCCACTGTAGTTTAATGTGAGGAGGGGGATAGCACAGGGAATCCCTGTCTTCTTCTTTAACCTTTATTTAACCAGGATATCCCATTGAGAGCAAGATTCTCTTTTCTAAGGAGACCTGGGGCAGACATTATGCCCTGAAGCTACAGGGTAAGACATTTTGACAAATACACACACGCACTCTGAAACACACTCATGTATGATTAAATAAAACTTCTAAGCCTCAACACCTTAATCCCGCATTGTCCGTTCTAGTGTGGGACTATACCTGTATTTCATATTGTCAAGTGCCCTTCAGTTTGGCTTGAGTTCCCTTTTTCATTCTCGTGTGCGTTTTCACCACCCGTCTTGTCCTTTTAAAAGGCCTGAAGAGAAGGACGGGAGGGATGGGACCGAAACTAGCAGAGGACAAAAATGTCAATTACAATTATCAATAATAATCATTATAATTAAGCAATCACTTAATAGGAAATCAAATTATTGTGGGGATGACAGTGGGACAGAGGGATGTCCCGTGGGACTGTATTAATTTCTGTTCTTTTATTTGTCCGGAGAACTTTCCCCTTATTGTCTTTTCTTGTCTTTTTGAGCTGGGAGGGGTTTCTCGAAAGGGCTTTATTAACTGGTAGCCTAGGGTGGTGATATTTTTTTGGGGGAGCGGGGGGTTGGAGGGATATGTATTAATATTAATATGTTTTTGGGATGAGGAACAGGAAGAAGAGGGGCCAGCAGGGCGGGTGAGGTATGGACAGCAAAGGCAGTCATGGATCCACAAAATCACCCGCTCTCCCCTCGCCTCGAATCACCCCCCTTTTCTTCTCCCATCGTCTTCTGTGAGCATCAACACTAGCAGAGCTGTTGGAATCAGAAGTTCAGTTTAACAGTCAACAGGATGAGAGGGAGAACCCCAAACACACATATGCACACATTTAGGGTTTGTACACTAGCTCTGGTATGCAAAGGGCTGCCTAATAATAGCTGGGCATTGTTTTTCACAAGGTCCCAGAGGATGACAGCATGCGTGCGTGCGTGTGTGTGTGTGTGTTTTGTGTGTGTATATGTGATTCTTGGCAGTGTACCACACATACACACGAGTGTGCCTGTTTAGCAGTTTCCTCTCCAGAGGCTGCCAGCAGTGTGCATGTGGCCATTCCAAGGCTTCTCCCCATGTCTCTTAATTAAGGCACTCGTCAGACAGAGACCAGCTGGGCCTGGTCTGGCCTATCTGGCACTCATATACCACCATATTTCAGTCAATCCAGCCCCCTTCCCTCTTCCTCCTCTCTTTCTCTTACTACGTCTCTCACTCATTTTCCCTTCCTACTAAATCTTTGCTTTCCTTCGTTTGTTTCTTTTATATTCCATTTTTTCCCACTGCTTTGTGTTGTTTCATTGCTATATACTGTATATCGACGCTAGCGCTCTCTCTCTGTTAATTACATGTGTACACTTAACTGCTTGACCTTTCCATCACACCTGCCTTCAATAAACTGCTAATTAGGAGTCCCATTAGAATCTAAGAGCCTGCCAGCTAATAGGCCCTTAAATACCAGTATTTAGGTGTTTGCAGGAAAACGCTAACGACTTAAGCAGTCGTCATGTGAAGCAAATGCCAACTCTTGACAGATAAAATGCAAGTACTTCTTCTCCGATGGATGTAAGAAAAAGGCCCATATCTGCAAAAGGAAATGTACCTTAAAAAGCAGATAGATGGCACTTGTATCAATTGCTAGATGAACTCATGCCATTTCATAATTTTCAACCTGGTCTTTACTCACATTTTTGGGGGAGGTTGCATGGCTTGAAATCTAACTGCAAATGCTGGAATAAAGGATGTTCAGAAGATTTTGACCAGCATTATACTGTCATGCTTGTTGGACGCTGCTACGTTTACCCGATCGCTTTTGAAAATGTGCACTCACAGCTGAATACATGCTAAGATGTTGACCGTCTGACACAATGTAATATTTGAGAAAAGGATACATTGGTGTGATCTTGAACATTTCTCAAGCGAGCACAGGCTGTGTTTTGGACATTCAACAACAGCATGCACCCATACCCTGTACTCCACCTTTTTCCCCTAACCCTTCAGCTCCACCCCTCCCTCCATCCCTCCATCCCATCCCATCTCTTTATTCCTCCACTCCCATTCCTAACCATCCTTTCCATACAAGACCAAGCCCTGGTTACGTGGCTGTTGCTATGCCGGGCTTGCAGGGTCAGAATTCATGCTATAGGCTTTCCTGTGCTAATCTAGTGTGTATCTGGGATCTGTTTGAGAGCTCACACAGCTGACAGCAAACACAGTTCATATTCTGCATGTGTCTAAAAGTGATAAATGGTGACTATCAGTGAGTTAAATTTCCTTTGTTGGAAAAACCGCCAGCAATCGTTTGACTGGTAGTCCTTACACATTTATGTATGTGGTTTATAACATTGTGCCTGTGAATGAAGTTTAAGTCTTTGCTCATGCACGTGTTCCTTCGTGCACGCATGCCTGCGCATTAGCACACCTAGGCCGCCCCTTTATCCAGGGGATTATGGTTAAATGGAATGCTGAGATTCTGGCGGCGAGCGACCGATAAAGCTGAAGTCGGCGTTGGGAGAGAAAATTAATTATTGAGGATAAAATCAGTGCGAAGGAGATAGTTACTAACTCGTTGGGGAGTTAAGTCATTGATATTTCGGCACAGGCTTCAAGACAACAAGCAGAGTTCATCACACCCTAATGTGAGCCTTATTTTGTGTGTCTGTGAGAGTGTGTGCAGTGCATACACCTATGAGCAGGTCTTTGCAAACTTTTAAAGGTTTCAGTCAGGGATCCTCAAATAGAAAAGCATTTGGGTTTTATGTGCTCTTTACATACTGAAGTTTTTTTTTCAGGATTTCTTACAGCCCATGGTCTCCTCTTATACACTTTAATCTGATTATTTGCATTCTTTTGCATTATTTGAAAGAGATTTATAAACAATCTTACCAGAATTGAATTAAATTGAAAAGGTTAGTGGCATACATGTAAAAATTCAGATACTTGTGTTAGAAGCAAATTTATGATTTAATTTGATTCTAACTGGTTGAAATAATCCTACAGAGAATGCAGGTTAATCAAAGGCAGGGTTTTGAATTTCTGTGAGTATTTATTTAAATCATATTTTCAGCAACAGAAAATAAAATAAATAATATTGATAGCTGTATTCTAGAAGTATTGGTTTGATTATTTTCCCACCTTCGAGCGGATCTAAACGTCCGTCTGAACTACGGTTATTTCTTTAATCTACTAGCATGTTGAAATTTATCTGTGCTTAGCCTTCAAGGTGTCAGGCTTTAATGAATAAATTTGTTCTGTAATATTATTTGTTTTTTAGAAAATCCTAAACATACTGTACAAGAAGGTAATTGTTCCTATTATGGTGGAAAAAGTTTAGGTAAATGAGAAGATCTCTTGGTGTTCAAGAGGATCTGTATGAAATGGGACGGGTCCATTGTCCAAGAGGAGTTTGGGATTTTAAAAATGTACAGTAACAATGTAAGCAATTAAATAACAATATGGTATAAGCACTGAGTGGTTTCAATTCAAACTAACATATTTCGGAAATTATTTTTGTTTAGTTCCCAGCTCAGCGCCAATATACCGCACTGAGATATGCGTCTTCATTTTCATTTTTTCATTTTATCCTGTAGTTTTGCCTTCATGTTTCGCTCTTGTCTAAATTATTGTTGCTAAACTACATTGACCAGAACAAACCTTAATTGACATAGCAGTAGCTACTTTCCTTTTTACAACACAAATAACAAAACTGCAAACCAGACTCTTGTGCTGTTACAGCTCACTATTTTGGGGCGATAAATTGGAAACAGTACAGGTAATGAAGCCTGGTTAAGCGTTAAAGGATTTCTCTTTTTAAAGTGGTCAGTGTTACAAATCAGCTACAAACAAATACCGTCCATGACCTTAAAGGACTTTCTGTATCTAGACAGATTTATGTGCGTGCGCTTGCATGGCTGTGTGCCTGCGTGCAGGTGAGTGCGATCTTCTCCTCTGAGTGCAGACTGATCAATAGTAATTGGGTTGAGTGTCTCAAGCCTGGTTCTCTCCTTTTGTACTGTGGGCCTTTTGTAGGCTGACACAGGGCCAGAAGAGAAAGGGGACAGAGGAGAGAAAGAAAAGGACGAAAGAAGTGGGGAGACAGAGAGAAAATGGAGGATGTTTGTAAGTCGACGAGCATGACCGACTCCCTCAACCAAATCTCCGGATATTTATTCAGCATTACTCACTAATCTAAAAAAATCTCCCTCCCTTTCTGTCTCCCCTCTTTTCTTTTCATTCACACTCCACACTGGAGGGATAAGGTGCGTGTGTATGTGTGTGCAGGTTTATAGTGAAGCAATACTCTAGGATGAGGTGTGATAAAACCGATAACTTGTTAAGATGTATTAACAGGCCTCTCACCTCTTCCTGTCTTTCTCCCTCTTGCTTACTAACACAAGCACACTCCCAGAGTATCTCTCCAGCCTCCTCCCTTGCTATTCTGTCTCTTTTATGACTTCCATAAAAGCGGCGTGTGTTGAGTGAGGGCGGTGAGCTCCAGCGGTATTAGCAGGGAGGCATTAGGCATAAACTCTAAGGTATATTAAAGCAACGGCCCTGTTGTTCATATAAACACGCCAATTCAATTTAGCCTGCCCCACGGGGAATGGGATTTCAGCAGCTACAGAGAGGAGGGGAAGGAGGAGGGGGGAGGACGAGTGGTGGATCAGGTAAGTCAAGAAGAGGAGGTGGGATGAAGGGATCTTGGGCAGAAGCAGGAAAAGGGAATAAAGGAGAAGAAGTGAGGGGGAAAAAACGAAAGAGAGGTCGGGCAAAATGTGAAGATTGCCTTATGGGAGTGGCATGGCGGCTAGTTGGAGGAATTCATTATTATTGATGCATTAACTACCATGACGTAAGAACCTGCATTTTTGTCTGTGTGTACATGCATGTGTGCAGTGATAAGCGCTGCACACACACACACACACACACACACACACACACACACACACACACACACACACACACACACACACACACACACACACACACACACACACACACACTAAAACTCACACCCTGGCAGGCAGAGGGGCTGCCAGTGTCTGTGCACCGTTGCACGCTTGGACAGAGCGTTATGTGGGAAACCCTACAGTTATATTATTCAATCCAAATTCAAATGGGCTTGTCAGGCAAGCTCCTGTTTTTATTACCTGTCAGAAAAACCAAGGGATGGACGGAGCAGAGGGGAGCAAATTAAACGACAGTAAATAAGACCCCCTATCTCTGTCTACTCTCCCCCTGCCAAACTGACACTCCTCCTTGCGCAGTATTTTGGACACACACACACACACACACACACACACACACACACACACACACACACACACACACACACACACACTTTGACAGCATGTTTTTGTTCGGGCCTATCTGTAGTTTACCTTCACCAGGTTTTATCTGTCAATCAGATGCAGGAAGACCTAATTATTTTAGTTCATCACTGAATTCGATCTCTAGCCAATATCAATCAACTGAGCCAAGAACTGGATTTGATATTAAAGGAAAACTCTGTCAGACATTTCTTTAAAAATGATTTGGATGCACCTTTGACATTCATTAACGAGGAATCATGGCAAATAAAAATGAATTAAAAACGGGCATAAAGAAGACCTAGAGGGGAGATGGAGGGAATTTTTAAGGATGAGCTCTGCATATGGAGAAGTGGGGATAAAGCCTGGTGTTTCCTCCGATTACACACACACACACACACACACACACACACACACACACACACACACACACACACACACACACACACACACACACACTCTCTCTCTCTCTCTGTACACCCTGTACACCCTAAACAGCCTCCTCCCGTCTTGCCCCTTTCAGCCAGGCATAACCTCTGCCATCTGTCCACCCCCCTCCTCTCTTTCTCCTCCCTCCTTTTCACCCTCCTCCATCTCTTCTACTTCTTCCTCCAGATCCCGCCGCCTCCTCCCATTTAGGGTCTTATTTCCCCACTTTTATTCTCCGATGGCATTCTGAGAGATGGGGATAATTTAGTGTTTTCCTTCAGAGAGCGAGTCAGAAGTAGGTAGACAGGTAGACAGTCATATAAAAAACAGGAAATCAAGGCTGGATGACCCAATATAACCTTGACTTAAGTCAACCATTTTGGGGTTATGTTTTTTTCTGATGGTTTGACACAATAAATAATAATAAATCTATTCGAAGACATTACTTGCAGCTTATTTAGGAAGTGAATTTAATGGATGTTATTATGATGAGGTTTTTCGATAATTTAATGTATAGATGATACCATACCTAAACAGGTAATATTGTTTTGTTCCCTTACTCTCCCAAATCTACCAACTTTGAACTTTGCCAGATGAAAGGGACAGCTTGATGCATTTATAAATTGTATTTGAATGAAGCGATAAAAGAGCCATATTAGGAGCTCCTCTTCTAATCCTCTATTGTTCTTTGTCTGTCCCCTGTCCCACAGAGGGGCTGCTCTAATTAAAGACTAATAATTGTATTGTTTTATTAAGCCTATAGAGACAGAGATTCTGCTCTTCAATCATTCACTCTCTCCAATGTCTCTGCCCATCGAGGACTATCTCGCTGGATGAAGTCTAAAACCGACTGTGACTAGCTGTCGTGTGTGTGTAGCATACAGTAGGATGAGAAAGGAAAAAGCCAAATCTAAATTAAAACTTTAAAGCCACCATTATTTAATTACCCTAAAGGCTGTGGATTGTGTGTGTGTGTGTGTGTGTGTGTGTGTGTGTGTGTGTGTGTGTGTGTGTGTGTGTGTGTGTGTGTGTGTGTGTGTGTGTGTGTGTGTGTGTGTGTGTGTGTGTGTGTGTGTGTGTGTGTGTGTGTGTGTGTGTGTGTGTGTGTGTGTGTGTGTGTGTGTGTGTGTGTGTGTGTGTGTGTGTGTGTGTGTGTGTGTGTGTGTGTGTGTGTGTGTGTGTGTGTGCTGCCCAGGATTATTTCAGTTTTTCAATTTGCCCTTTTTCCTCTGTGTGTGTCCATGGACATTAATGTGTGTGTTTTGTATGTGCATGTGACCACAGTGTAACCCCCTATTGGTTGCCCCCCATTCACCTCTACACACCCATACGCATGCTGAAGCGCCGGCAGATAAAAAGGCATTATGGTAAATTCCACTTAATGACAAATTTTTAATTTGGGGAACAGGGCCTGGTGAATGGAGCTTAATTACCGGGGCCAAAGATCCCTCGGAAAAATAACCCCCTCGACGTGCCAAACCTGCCCGATAATGGAGCGCTCCGCAAAATGCCTCAGATTAACCAATGCCGTTTATCTCCCCCTTCCCTCCCCCCTTTCTCTCGCTGTATAATAACAAAAATAACAATCATGAAAATTCTATCTGCCTCCCAGCCCCCATCACCCCACTTCCCTCTCCCGCCTTTCCGCCCTCCCGCCCACTGCCTGGCTCACTCCCGCAGGAGGAAATTCATCAAAATTAAATTGAGGTTGCAACTCACTGGTTTTATTAAAATATATTTGCCCCTTACAGACGCTATGTGTTGATGTATTAGTGTGTTTTCCCCGCAGAAGACACAATGGGCACCCTGAATAATTTGGTCAGTTTCATCAGTGTTATTTTATGTGCTTGTGCACACCAGTATAACTTTAGCCTAAGAATACAACCACTTGTTGACTAGTGTGCTCGCCTGCCATTAGACTGACTTTCCCTACCAGTGGACATATTGAACATACATGATGTTGCCATTGATACAACAGTATCCGTTTTTTTGTCATGTGAGAGACTGTAAACTGCATTGTGTAAAAACTTTGCATGTATTATTTTCATTGTTTGACCTTAATTAAAAACCAAAAATTAGGATTTCCTAATGTCCAAGGTAATCTTATCAGAAGACTTGTTTTGTTCACCCCTCCCAACTCCAAAGATAATGAATTTACTAGCAGAAAACGAAACAACAAATCCTTACGATTTAGAATTCTAAACATTATGTTTGTCATTTGACGAAGTGATTATATCAGCCAATCGTTTCAGTTCTACTTTGAGTCATACTGTATAAGTCATCTTGGATTGTATATGTTCAAACATTACATTTTGAGAATATATTATTTTGTGGATCCAGATAATATACTGTACATACAAGGGTTTTATTAGGGTTTGGTGATAATTCAGCAGTATAACTTATCATCTTTCAATGGAATCAATATCATTAAGAAAACAGAGGTTTCATGATACACGGTTTAGTTGTTTAAATTGACAATAACGCGCACATTAACTCAGATTTATCAGTTTTTGTTATCAGAAACCCAAAGAACTGTAATTTTGAAAACAGCAGTTTGGGTTTTATAATCAACATTACAACACAGTACAGTTACATAACTTATGATTTCACATACGTAAGCAGATATTGTGATATATTGAGATATAGTCAATAGAAGGAAGATATCCCAAAGCGTCTGAACCACATTACGGAAATATTGACGTCATTTGGATGACCCATTACATTCTGATCCTTGCACGTTATGTTCATTTTTCACTATAGTTATTAGTAAAATGAGAAAATACTTTTCATTTGTCTAGTATTTATTTGACACAGGAGTACACAAAAAAGGCTTTATTATTATTTGTGAATTACTAAAGAGCATGCTATATTATGATACATATTGTTATCAAGATATGAAATGACCCATATTGGGAGTGAAGCGTTTGGCCGCATTGCCCAGCCCTGGTTTCAGTTGATTCTGTAATTTCAATAAATATATTTTATGACACAATGTAGGTTTTCTCTATAAAGACAGTTGTACAAGCTAATTGGTCTTGTCATTTTCATGTCCTTATTGAAAGCCCCTCTTGTTGCTTTCAAACCATAATGCTTTGTTATGTAGAATACCAGAAAGTCATGACTTCAAATCCTCAAATCAGTTCCTATAACCTCCAGGTTAATCCCAGGTTCAAATTGATCCTGTGACCAAACCTAAAGTCTGAGTCACTGATGTAATCTGATACTGAGTCATCACTTGGTCAATATGACCAAAAGAAAAATGTTGTACTCAAAGTTAACTGAAGAGGCATTTAAGTAAAGAGCATACATGTTGAATGAAATGTAATTAAATGCCTAGGTATTGTCCTGTGATGTGTCATAGGCCCAAACCATCAAAGCACATGTATGGGAATTTAATGAGTCAAATTTTAATTTGGCCTCTTTTTAAAACTTAGATGCATGATTGGTGAGACCATCACAACTGGTCGTGAGTCAGGACTGTGTGTTTTAATAATAACCACTCTGATTATCAACAGATAAGTGGAGATAAATTTTGCGTTTGAATTGAAAATCTCCTCTAAATAGAATGCTAACGGATATTAAAATGACACAATGACTACCTGTGAAACCCACAGACATGCACTGGCTCGGTTTTAGATAACTTGAACATGGTTCCAACACACACACACACACACACACACACACACACACACACACACACACACACACACACACACACACACACACACACACACACACAGAATCACTCACTTTTTTTGGCCTTCTCTGGTCCCTGTTGTTGTGTACCCTGATTGGACCATGTGGTTGCCATGCGGTTGCCAGGCCGCGCCCCTGCTGTGAGGTAATTGGTGTCTGTGGTATTGCCGCGTGGCGACGGTGCTTTGACTGACAGGTTTGGCCACCTGCCCTGCCCTGGCTGCCAACATGGTTTGGAAGGGGGCGAGGAGGAAGGGAGGAGGTGGCACGGGCTGGCAGGGGGCAAACACTCGGCTTGTCATGCGGGGATAGATAATCAAAGATGGGCTGCGATGAAATATTTGATGGCTGAACATGAGGCAGATTCAACAGGGGCCAGGGTGATGGCATCTGCCTGCATTTAGCTTTTTCACCAAGCTGCAGTGGCAAAAATCTGATCACAAAACATCTATTATGATCTCCTTTGATATACAGTATGGCAGTCTGTTAAGTCAAGGTTATTGTAATCAAGGTAGACTTCCAGTATCATGCAGCAGTTTGGCCATGACTTGAGGTGTAGTCTGTGTCAGATAGGATATCACTTTAATTATTTTCAAATGTAATTTAATCTAAAATTTGTCTCTCTGACTTGTGCCGGTCGAGGTAAAACACCAACATCAACACTTCTTTTACTTTCTATATAAAGCCAGACCCATATCAACGGATATCAGTTTCTATCAGTGTTGGTGTATATGTTTTCAGAAATGTGCCAACATGAATAGCATTTTTTACAGAACATATAATGCGGAAAACAATGCTTGGGGTGATTCAGAAATGGTTTCATATAGCTAGTTATTTTTATTTATTCTTTACTTAGATTTTCAACAATTGACACTTGATACTGAACATACAGTACTATTTAGCTGTTCATTTTATTTTTTGTATTTATATGGTCAGAAATTGCTTAGCCAGACCAAACTCCAGAACTGATACAGCACTGTCTGGCTACACCGGCTTATCATTCTTGGATAAAGGAATAAATATACTCTGGCTTGTTTTTACTTCTTTACTCCAATTACAGTCGTCTTGGGCGGCGCTAAGCACGATAGCAGAGATGGCAGGAAGAGAGGAGAATGCTTGACAAGTCAGGTGGGCATTTGATGGGCCAGACTAGGAATGGACGGATTCTGAACATACAGAACATGTAATAAAGTTATTTATAAAATAAGCAGCCTTTTTAGTACCTTTGCATTATCAGTATAAAAACAGTACAACAGTATAAAAACAGTTAAAAAAAATACAGGAGGCTGGGCTCTGATATGTCCGTACCAGTTGGCTTTAGCCAGATCAGCTCTTAAATATGCAGCTCAGGCCGGGCTTCAGACCTTTGTCAAACTAAAATTATTATATTCTCTCGTAGGCTTTGGTGCCCCTGAAACTTAATGTATTTCTCCATATTCTTGACTAAATATTCAACAGTCAAAGTAAACGTAGCTTTGCGATGCATTTTGTTGTATTTAAGGGGAAAATTGTTAGAAACTCTGTGAGCAGTGTTGATATTTCGTACCTTGCTAACAGGACATGCGTACACATACTTCACATACATACACACGTGTGTGGTTTGTCCAGATTTGATTGACAATTGCCTGGCAACAACTGTCTTGGGCTGTCCTTGATTAAAGAAATTCTAAGTCGACTAACACTCAATGATTTTGTCGACTAATTTATTAGGTGATTAAATAACTGACTGATAAAAGTTTCTCAGCAAAGAGGCATGCAAAAGCACCATTTTAAATCCTTTGTACAAGAGTTGTGCGCATAAGTTCCTAGTAAATAGATAATTCAGCATGAAAACAGCATTAAGAACTGACTAATGTACAAAAATCTTTGTCAACTAAGACCAAAACAACCGATTAGTGTGCTTAATGTCGATTGTGCCCCACTTCAAATGAGAAAGAAAGCACAGACAGAACGTCTGACAGAAATCTCTTGAGTTGAAATTAAACACAACTTTCATGACTTTGGCAGAAAATGTGTTGTTGAAGAAGCTAGAGTATAAAATGGCTTTTCAGGGCCTTTAAACATTACTTGTAAGTATCTTCAAGTTGTTGTCTTTTTTATAAGCAAAGTCCTCAAAAGTTATTTTCCTTCAGTCCACCCAGTTGAACCACGTCCCTCTTGTAAATAAAGCAAATCTTTGTCACAGCTGGAGAATGCTTTAAAATACTCCCTCTCACCATCTCTTCTGTCTAACACAGAGATCAGGGGAGATGGGCAAAGAAAGAGCATGAACTGACGCCAAATTAAATATGCAGCTTTAATCTTTAATAGGCCTGTACAGCTCTTGATCTATTCCCATCATGATGAATATCTGTCTATTTCCTTCTTGCTTTGCATATCATTTCATCTCACTACCTAATTTGTCCCAGTCCTCTGCTGTTCTCCACCATTATTCCCACAGGCACTCAGTCCTCCTCTACCTGGGATGCTCTTTGCTGTCTGTTGGGTTTGATATTCAGCTAGCTCCTCTTTTGTTGTCTTGTAATGCGCTCCATGGCCCTTACCCATGCACCCCCCCCCCCCCCCTCTCTCTCTCTCTCTCTCTCTCTCTCTCTCTCTCTCTCTCTCTCTCTCTCTCTCTCTCTCTCTCTTCTCACTGTTCTTGTTCATCCCACTTGTACTCCTGCTCTCTTTGCTATTGTGTCTTACACCCTCGGCCAGACTTTTCTGTCACACAAAAGAGCGTAGAATAGCTGCAGGTTTGTGTGTGTCTGTGCGTGCTCCTGTGTGTGTGTCTGACTTAGCTGGGCTTTTGGTGTGTTTTAAGGAGGGCAAGGCTGTGGGGCAAGGGTGATGTCACAATGTCACAAAGGAAACACATTTTTGACACACCGACTCACACACTCACACTCACACACACACACACACACAGCCTGCACACTCCCGCCCACCCTCACCATTGTCATGTATAGTGTTGCTAATCCGGCCCTGTCGCTTCAGTATCAAACATAACCTCCATTTGGGCGGCAAGGCCTCTCTTTCACTCCCATTTTGTGTATGCATGTGTGCGTGCACTGGTTGCCGTGTTAATGGGCCCAGTCAACAGCATGGTACAATGGGCGGGTTGGCTTGGGATGCCTGTTTAAGTGTAGGGACAGGGAAACAGGGATAGGGGCAAGGCCTTTCCAAGGCTTTGATGTTGCTAGGACAGAGGGGAGAACAGCTTGTAGATGACACACACACACACACACTCTCTCACTCTCACTCATTCCTCGTCCTGCAAGAAGGATGATACCCGTGGTCCCCCTTATATTCTGTGTGTGTGTGTGTGTGTGTGTGTGTGTGTGTGTGTGTGTGTGTGTGTGTGTGTGTGTGTGTGTGTGTGTGTGTGTGTGTGTGTGTGTGTGTGTGTGTGTGTGTGTGTGTGTGTGTGTGTGTGTGTGTGTGTGTGTGTGTGTGTGTGTGTGTGTGTGTGTGTGTGTGTGTGTGTGTGTGTGTGTGTGTGCGCGCGCCCCCCCCAGGAGAGTCGGGTGTTCATGGTTCATTAGCCACACGTACACTTCTGTTCTGTTCTCACTGGTAGAAGGGACAGATTCAAATAATTCACACACGCACACACAGAGTTTCACTGTTCTGTTCTGCCGGCTCTGATGAACTGGCACGCAGCCTCCTCCCTTCTCCTCCTCATCTTCTAGTAATCAGGGTACCTATGAGACAGACAGGTAGCATCTGTCGCCCTCTCTCCCCTGATCCTTCCCTCCCTCGGTTTCTCCATCTCCCCCTCTTCCACGCCATTGTGTCAAATTTCCCCCGACGACGGAGTGATGTGATAATGTACGAGTTGTCCCGGAGAATCAAAATCCGTGGAACCCGCAGAACCCGCTGTAAATGGGATGCTTAGGAACGCCTTCTCTTCTGCAATTGTTTGATTGAATACATGTAGAGATGTTTCGAGACTCGTTGTTTTCATTCTGATCCGTACTCATGCATCACAATAATTTATTTTGTTAGCATCATACGACTTTTAAGATGGTTGTGAGAAATGCTTTGCCATTAGATGTGCTGAAAATTGAACAGTTGCAGCCGACATGGCGGAAGCCTCTGCCTCTGTCTCTCTCTCTGTCTCTCTCTCTCTGTTCAGCTGCTCGGTGTAGCCCCTGCCATCTGCTTATTCAGCTCCAGAGTACTTCAGATCAGTTGGGCCACGATGAAGCGAGCAGCTCCGCTGGTTTGGTTTTGAGCAGGGCCTCAAGGTTGATTAGCATATTTTCACCCAATGTACAGACAACAGTCCCCCACCCACCCTCTCTTCTTTTCCTCCTCCACCCCCACTCATGTGTTTGATTCCTCGTCCGTGACAAAGAGCTCCAACCTTTATCTGTGTGTGTGTTGGTGAGATGGGGGGCCCTTAGATTAAGGGAAAGCTTCCTGCTCTTTATTTGGGGAGTCCCCCCGGGAGACGCTTTGGGAATTACTTTTTTTGAGTCACTAACGCCTACACACACACACACACACACAAACACACACACACACACACACACACACACACACACACTCAGACCCGCACGTACACACGTTTCACCCCTGCCTTATTTCAAGCTGCCCATTGACTGGGTGCTGGTTGTTGTGTAACGGCAACTACGTGTGCAGGGACGCTTTCTCAAACAGACAAACGTCATACAGAGGCCTCCCAGTCTGGTCAGTGAGCGATGCAGAGGTCCCCCATCCACTTCTCTGTACTAAATGAACCAAAACTAACTTTCCTAGAATAGCTTTAATGTGACTGTCAGAAACCGCATACCTGCTGCTTTTAGATCAAAAAACTGTGGTACACTGATCTTTAGCTGACAACACAATACATTTAAAACTCATTTTCAAGCAAAAAACCCCACAACCATTCACCTCCAGCTTCTCCAATGTGAGGATTTTGCTGCATTTTCTGCTTTATATTATCGGCGTTTTAAGTTGTTACCTCATGCTATGTACAACTGTTTTCATTATTTTGAAATTTATAGACAACTAATTAATTTATCAGGAAGTCAGCTGCATCATTCTGTGTAATACTGTTTATTACACTGAAAGTACTGAACTACTGACTGTCACAAGCCAGTTTTTCTGAGAGCAGGGCAAAAATGTCACCACTTCGGAGGGAGAGGGAGAGAGAGAGAGAGAGAAAGAGAGAAAAAAAAAAGACTGAGGTAGATAGAGAAGACTGTAATATTTGATTATGGCTCAAGGCTGTATGTTTGTCCAAAGGCTAAAGACTGTCAACCAGCTAATCGTGGGGGTCGATGAGTGGGTGTGTCTGTATGCGTTTGTGAAAGCATGTGCGGGTCACTGCTATCAGCACATAATTTATGCGGAGTACACGTGTTTGTGTGTCTGTTACGATTTCTGGATGTCAGTTGCAGTTCTGTGGGCCTGAGGAGAGTACAGTGGTCTCCCTCAGGGCGCTGTTAGTGCCACTCTCATACAGATGTGCTGGGCTGCCACTGTGTCAGTTTCTCTGTGTGTGCGTGCCCTTCTCTTACAGAAATCTTAACTTACTCCTCAGGGTTTAGAGTTCTTAATAGGGTTAGATTTTGTCTTGAATCTATCAGCTCTGGTTCCTTGTTCCAATTCTTGTCATATTTTTTGAGTAAGAAAATAACTGTTCAAGGCAAAAAACATATTTATTTTTGGTAGATTTAGGCTGCCATAAACAGACATTTGTAATAAACATTTTTCGTAACAAATACTTGGTTACAGTATACTGTATCCTAACAACTTGTTGTTAATTCAAATTCAGAAAGAGTCTGGATAATTAACCCTAATCCTCTATTATTCTAAAACCTCCCAGATACTCCCAATCTTCTCTTCCCCTCCCAGAAATAATTTAGCCTGAAGATTTACTTTTCAAGAAAGCTGCATTTTGGCAGACATAAAAACTATAGAAAGATACAAGATAGATTCCATTTTAAAATATTTTTTTCTGTCCTGCAAGATGCTGAAGGAGCAGAGAGCCGCTGGCTGGTTTCTTCCAGGGACAAGGAGGTAGGTGGACTTCAGTAACTTTACAGTATGTCATTTATTCAGCTTCTCTTGTCTTCTGAGGTATTTTCATAGAAAAGTTTGTGCTTGTGGTCTAAATGGCATGTGTTAAGTCTATACGTACATTTTTTTGTAGTTGTGCACAGTGCAAATGTTTATTTAATAAGGACTGGTTCAATATAAGGATATAAGCCAAAATATTATCTAAGAAGTTATATTATATTACATGATATTACAATATTACATACATTATATGCAATATGTAATATTTTGCTTTCATTAGAGGCAAGGGCTATGAACTTATTTTTTGCCAGTCCCACTGAGTTGGAAAATAATATTTCTGACTGAAAATCAACAATTGATCTGTTGTCTTTTGTGTATACAAATCAATAAATTAGTAAATTGTGCATCAACTATGTGTGTTTCAGGCTCAGATCTATAACAAAGGCAAGGGTCCCAGGATATCGATGCAGCGGGTGGCAAACAGATACTACACTAACAAGAACGTCCACTGTAGAAATTGCAACAAGACCGGACATCTCTCCAAGAACTGCCATGAGCCAAAAGTCAGTTCTAATGCTCAGAAGCATGAACATCTTATTCACAGTGAGTACAATTACATAAAATTACTAACTTTGTGTGTGTGTGTGTGTGTGCAGAAGTTGCTGCCATGCTTTCTTTGCGGCACCCCAGGCCACCTGGTCAGTAAATGCCCCAATAAGCACTGCAACAACTGCGGCCTGCCCGGGCACCTCTACAATTCCTGCAGCGAGAGAGCGTACTGGCACCAACACTGTGAACGCTGCGGCATGAAGGGGCACTTATCTGAAGTGAGTATAGCGTCCTGTTGTATTAGGTTTGAATTATAATAAGAGAAGAAGGCTCTGCACGTTTGAGTCCAATGGCATTGCATGGCAAAAAAAGTATATGGAATACTATATGTGTTGTTGAACATCATATTGAGCATCTCATTCCATAACCATAAAACCCATTTTCATTAATATATCTTGAGGTGAGAGGTCAATGGACCCCTTTGAAAATCGCCAATGCCGGTTTTTCACTCGCCAAAATTAGAGTAGAATCCTATGTGAAAAAGTAATTCATGGCTGCTGTCCTCTCTCGTATCGATCTCAGTGCGTCCATTACCGGCGCGCTGTGAGACTTGCTCCTCAACGCTCCGCACACTCCCGCTACGCTCTTCTTCGTGGGTGTCTGAACCCTCTTGGCAACAGCTCGCCAAGCTTCGCTCTGTTTTGTTCTTGCAATCATCTCAGTTTTTTTTATACTGTCTATAGGTTAAATCCGTGGTTAAATCACTGCAATGTCTGTTTCTACTCTGAAAAAAAGAAATGTTGACACTAAAAACCGGCAGTTCAACAATGAATGGACAGAGAAATATTTGTTTATAACTGTCACTGTGAAGCCTAGGTTTACTCTGCAGCCATATTGGTGTGTAAAGAGTATAACTTGATAAGGCATTTTTAGAAAAATCATACTAACTTCAACACCACTTTCCCACTGAACTGTAAAAATACTCTGCATTAACATTACGTTGATTTTTGTCAGTAAAGTTTTTAAAGAATAAATTAATGTTTCATATGTACTTTCATATGTAAACCTGGTAAAGTAACTAGTAACTTAAGTAATCAGATAAATGTAGTGGACTAAAAAGTAGAATATTTCCCACTGATTTGTAGTGGAGTAGAAGTATAAAGTAACATGAAAAGAAAATACTCAAGGTAAGAGCCTCAAACTTGTACTTCAGTACAGTAGTTGAATAAAAACCTCTGGTTAACAGGTATTTAATAGGTTAATTTAATAAGGATTGTTTTTTGACAAGGTGTTTGCACTTTGAGTTGCACTTTGTTTGGATCAGCTGTTATGCTTTTGCACTTTGAGGCCTTTACTATTTACATTGATAAAATAAAGACAATATATGCACTTCTATGTCGCTGTAGTGTTTTACAATATCTATTAATGTGATTCTTATATTTTTCCGGCCCCTCATTTTGGATCGTTTTCGTCAACCAGCCCCAATTCCAAATTGTTTCTTATGATACCGTACTACAGCCTCTTAAAGATGCCCCTGCGGGTCTCTTCCTGGGGTGGGAGCTGGGGTGGCTGATCAGATTTCAGGCCACCCTAGGCCATCCTCTGGAAACGCCCCTGGTGTTAACAACAGACCTTATTTCAGGCATCTAACAAAAAAACTCAAAAAAAGCCATTGACATCAAAACAAGGGGTTTCTGCAGCACTCTGTAAAGCCATGAAATAGCACACATGTACTATGTCATACAGTAACACCAGGGTAATGTAGTTAAACACAATTGATATGCACGTGTGAGTTGCATATAGGAAACCCTAGAAATACAACTAATACTCAATACTAAAAGCAAATGGACAACAGGATTCGACACAACACGAAACTTGATACCTCTTTTGATACCAGAGCAAAGAAAAAGTCCTTGACACATGAAATTAGGATTATTATTCTAATTATTATTTAGAATTAACTGCAACACACGTTTTCAAGCCTTTTATTAGATAGGACAGATAGGAAATGGGGTGAGAGAGAGTGGAAGACATGCAGCAAAGGGGCACAGGTCGTCGTCGAACCTGCTGCCGCTGCCTCGAGGGCAGTTAAGGCGACTGCTCTAACCACTGTGCCACCGGCCGCCCCTTCTGTTTCATTTATTCCACCCAGGGTTGAAAATCTGATTGTAGATCTGCTTTTTTATAGCTCCGGTACTTTTGATACTATCAAATGTGAATGTCATATTGATTTAAAACATCTAGCATTGAAAGATATCCATACCTTTTGACAACCTTAAACGTGATATGAAGGCATACTGTTTTTTGCAAAATAAAGGGATAAAGTATTTCGGGAGTAAGAAAGCTTTTAACTTCATGCCACCGTATGAGCGAGCACAGCTAAATGGTCCCTGTGCGTGCGTGCGTGCACGTATGTGTGTGTATGTGCGCGCGTGTGTACGCAGGGGCTTTTGCTTGTTTTGAGAACAATAGTTCTAAATGTAAACATGGCAAACCCACCAACCACAGAAGTATACTGTATTCACTTGAATTTCCTCTTAATTACACCCCTTTAGTCCCAATTTTTACCTCGTTTCACCTCTCTCCTTCTTTTTCTTCCTTCTCTCTAAGTAATAATGAGTGACCAGGGGTCAGCACACGCTGCTGTTCACATTAATTGATACACTTCAGCAATTACAGCTTAGTTATGTCTCTGCCATGCTGCATATTCCAGCTGCGGGTTTGTGTGTGTGTGTGTGTGTGTGTGTGTGTGTGTGTGTGTGTGTGTGTGTGTGTGTGTGTGTGTGTGTGTGTGTGTGTGTGTGTGTGTGTGTGTGTGTGTGTGTGTGTGTGTGTGTGTGTGTGTGTGTGTGTGTGTGTGTGTGTGTGTGTGTGTGTGTGTGTGTGTGTGTGTGTGTGTGTGTGTGTGTGTGTGTGTGTGTGTGTGTGTGTGTTGGCACTGAAGGGTGAATCTAATGACCATCAATGACAATTATCCCACCGCAACGTTCATTACCCTGCCCATTTACACTAATGCCATAGAATGGAAAACCCTGTGTGCATGTAAGAGCTTGCCTGTGTCTCCCCCACCCCCTTTCTCTCTCGCTCTCTGCCAGTCAGTCATGTACTGTGCTCTGTGTAATGGATGAGTAACCAGGTGAACACCAGAGGGAGAGGGGAGACCAGGACACACACTGCCCATTTTTTTCTCTCCTTCTGGCCCTCTCTCTCATCCATTCTTTTGCTGCTCTTCCTCTGGATCCTCATGTTCATCTTGTTCTTCCTCTTCTCTTTTGCATATTGTTTTCAACAGCAAACAGAAGTGCAAAGTTGTGTGGTATTGTAATTACCCTTTTCTTGGAACGCACAACTTTTTTTTTTCTTACACTCACAAATTATGCCGTATGTGTTAGTGTGTGCGTTTCAGAGAGAAAGAGAGTCAGGTCTCTGTCCCCTGGGCCTTTCTGTGTCTCTCATTAAAGACAGACGGTTGACGGAGCGCGAGTGTGTCGCTCGCCTCGCCTGTCGCCCTCAACAACAACACACTACCCCGGCGGTCTGGAGGGAGAGAGCAAACAGGAGGGAGCTGGTGTGGTGGGGGGTTGTTGAAGAAAAGAAAGCTAGATAAGAGGTGGAGAAGGATACAGCTATCGAAATTCATATTTGCCATTCTCTGTATTCAAATCTAACCAGCTCAGATTAAGCCAGAAATGCCCAGCGTTCTTTGCAGGCTTAAAGGTCAGAATTTGAACAAGCACTTTCAGTCAAATATTCACTTTTTAATGTAACAAGAATTTGCATATCATGTAAATTTGTAAAATAAGTTGTTTAGTGTGTGCAGGCGAAAACTAAACATAGCCTTCCTCACAGGTCAGGTTTAAATCTTCCTCTCTTTCTCTCGCTGTCTCTCTCACTCAGTAGGTGTGTAAGTAGATAAATCTTGTTGCCTGCGGCGACTGTGGTATTTTCAATTTCCCAGTGGGAAGTGGCAGCGGTTGGGAAAGGATGTCGGAACGCTTAAGGAACAGCGTGGCGAAGCCCCGGAGATAATGCTTTAGCTACACCGGGACAAAACAACTGACTGCCTCACTTACTGACTGTTTGAGTGACTGGCTACAGAGAGACACATGGAAGGGAAACGGGTGATAAAGGTTTAGTGAGAGACAGAGGAAGAGACTTAAAGAGACACCATGGCCTGCTTTTCAGGTTTTTTTTGGCCCTCTCTCTGTCCTCTCTTTGTTACTCAACATCATGCCTAAATGTTTCTTCCTAATTGTGCTCTTAATATCCTATTCCCCTCTTTTTAATATTCATTATTCCTTTTATGTGCTCCATAAATGTGTGTGTGTGTGTGACAATATATTTGATGACCAAGTGTTTTTTCTCTCTCTTCAGGCTTGTCCAGAGATCTGGAGACAGTATCACATCACGGTGAGTATCTTCCCACAAACCCCACACTTTTATCCGAGCCCTTCTAAACTTCTTTATGGTTCCGTCAGTGGACTTGTTAATCAGACTGTAGATACAGACAAATGCCAGATGGTGAAGAAGTCAATGAAATTGTGATTTTTGTATTTTGGTTGAACATGTAGAGAGAGAGAGAGAGAGAGAGAGAGAGAGAGAGAGAGAGAGAGAGAGAGAGAGAGAGAGAGAGAGAGAGAGAGAGAGAGAGAGAGAGAGAGAGAGAGAGAGAGAGAGAGAGAGAGAGAGAGAGAGAGAGAGAGAGAGAGAGAGAGAGAGAGAGAGAGAGAGAGAGAGAGAGAGAGAGAGAGAGAGAGAGAGAGAGAGAGAGAGAGAGAGAGAGAGAGAGAGAGAGACCCTCAGCTCCATTATATATGATATCTTTATTTATATAGCACCTTTAAAAACAAAAGTTTACAAAGTGCTTTGACGGTCAACAAAGAGCAAATGATGGACATACATTTCACATACCATGCATATATGGTATACTGTTTTAAAGTATGTAGAGTGTAACAGTTTGCACCCAACCTGTGTCAAATTTAGCAAAATCCCTTTGTACTTCTGCTTAGAGTCCCAATTAAAAGCAGAGAAATGGCGGTGGTGGAACGGGTGACTGAGCCAGCAGCACACTCACCCTGCCCCACTTATAGCTGGGCACACGTTTTAAATCTTTTTCATGCATAACCTGCCTTATCAGAAGAGAAATATTTAAAATCTTACTGTACAGTATATGCCTTAACCAATAGTATATCCAACAATATACATTTGTGAACTCTGCAAGGGAGCGATTATTTGTAGGCTTTGTATGCCATTTGTCAGTGCAGCTGAAAGTTGATAGGAAATTGGGTAGAGAGAGAGAGGGGGGACAACATGCATCAAGGGGGCCCAGGGGCCGGAGTCGAACCCGGGCCGCAGGATTGAGGACTCAGTATATAGGGTTATGGTAGACTTTTAAATTATTAACTCAGTGTTTTAATTTATAGATTATGGTCCACTTACACGAAATAACTGACATAAAAGTGCCGGATTGTGAAGGTTGTGCTTTTCTGGGAATAGGCTTAATTTCTCAGACCAACATCAATCTCTCCTTATGCTTTCTGCAGTATCTTGACTGTCAAATTCAACCAAATGGCGACCGTGATTTGAGCTTTGTGACAAGAACCAGACGAATTGTGCTTTAGCATGCAGAAAGAAAGCATTTTCCATCAGCATTGCAAAGGCAAAGGTGCCACACGATCACTCCAAATCAATAAGTCAGTTGCGACTGGTATTGACCTCGCCCTGTAGCAGATGAGTGAACCATGGTGGGGAAAAAAACATCTCAAAAAGATTAACAAAGTGCCCTGAGTGATGGGAACCTGTGTGTGTGTGTGTGTGTGTGTGTGTGTGTGTGTGTGTGTGTGTGTGTGTGTGTGTGTGTGTGTGTGTGTGTGTGTGTGTGTGTGTGTGTGTGTGTGTGTGTGTGTGTGTGTGTGTGTGTGTGTGTGTGTGTGTGTGTGTGTGTGTGTGTGTGTGTGTGTGTGTGTGTGTGTGATGTGTCAAAATGTAGGAAACTGTGTGGCAGTCACATGGGCCATATGTCAGCGAGGATGCATTTGCTTATTTGTGTGTGTGTTTATCCAAAATCTGAAAAGATAACTAGTTTCCTTGGCTTTGTGTGTGTGTCGGTGTCGGTGTGTGTGTGTGCATCTGAGCGAGGGGGTGATATAGACCTCAGCCTAAGAGAAAAGAGCAGCTTGTTTGTCAATTAAAAGACGTGATAAAGCATGAAATGGGCTGCCAACGCCACTCGGGACAAGGGAGTGAGAGAGACAGGGAAGATGAGTGTGTGTTTGCATATATCTTGGCGTGCACTTTGCGTGTATGTGTTGGGGGAGGTCTGTCACTCTCCTCTATGGAGATTAATTAGCAGGGGCTGTCTAATGAAAAGGCAGCATCGTTAGCGCTAGGGTAGCACGGCGGGAGAGACAGAGGGAGGAGGAAGGGGGAGGGAAGAGGACAGAGAAGTTCCAGGGGAGACGCTGGCAGCAGAGGATGGGAGTTAAGTTTAATACTTGCTCGTGCGTTGGCGGGGGATGCTTTGTGTTTTATTGTTTTACTTTGAACCACACAAGACATGAGGAAAAGATGATGAAAAAAAATCTTTGGGCGCCATGCAAGATGATGAAACAACCTTTTTTTTGTGTGTTTCCGTGTGTGTGTTTGCATGTGACGGTGTGTTTTAACGGGTGGAGGATTGTGACCCAGGTCTAATTGAAGTATTTAAGCCATTTAAGCACTGGGAACAGAAGGTCGTTACAGATCCAAACTGGCATGGTGGTTAGGGGCTTGCAACAGACACAAACACACCCAAACACACAAGCATACACAGGGCTCCTTCTGTTTAAGACAGCCTCATTTTATTCATGATGCTGCTTATGACCCTGAACTCCCCAATGTGAGAAGGTGTGTGTATATGTGTGTGTGTTTGCTTTGGGAGATGTGACTCTGTCACCTTCCGCTGGGCTCAGCCAGGTGTGAAAAGGCATTCTGTCAGACCTCCCTGCTACTGGGTCCATTTATCGTGTGTGTGTGTGTGTGTGTGTGTGTGTGTGTGTGTGTGTGTGTGTGTGTGTGTGTGTGTGTGTGTGTGTGTGTGTGTGTGTGTGTGTGTGTGTGTGTGTGTGTGTGTGTGTGTGTGTGTGTGTGTGTGTGTGTGTGTGTGTGTGTGTGTGTGTGTGTGTGTGTGTGTGTGTGTGTGTGTGTGTGTGTGTGTGTGTGTGTGTTCGTTCCATGAGTGTATGTGTTGTCCGCCTGCACCTGGCCCTCAACTAACAAACTCCTCCAAACCACACAGTATAGACCACAAAGCCCGGGGGTATTTACTGAGAAAGTAAGATACTGACACACATGGACACACACAAATACCCCCACACACATACTTCTACAATATATAGAGAGTAGTAAATGGGGTAAAAAAAAAAAAAAGCTTTCCACAACATGTTCATCTTGTTTGTGTTGACATTTTTACGCAAAAAAGAGATTTGCTTGGGAGAACCAGTTTACTTCAACAGCTCTTCCAGTTTCTCTTTCTTGTTCGCTCACCCACACAAACGCCTACAGAGACTCTGGTTTTACTTTCTTTTGCATACAGCTTGACAGCGTGGGGTCGTTTTCCTGCAGACCCCATCTGCCTAGCTCCTTCCAGCTTTGTGTTGTCTTCTCACCAATATGCAAAATATAATTTACCCCAAAATACCCCATCATTGGTAAGATGTTTAATGCATTCCAGATGAGGTTTATTGGGGTGAAAATGTGTAATGTTTCGATGTACATATTTCTAACCTACCTTTTACCTAATCAGCTTATGTTGTTAGCCTTTCCTTCATTTCCCAGAATGCTTTTCACAAGCCCAAAAGAACAGGTGTAAACTTAGCACTTTCAGTCTAAGATGGGTGTGAGTGCATTGCATCATGCCTCTTCTGCTTTGGATTTCTACTGATTGTTGATTGAGACTGTAGAGAGAAGCCATGTCTATTTGACCCTGAGTCAGTGATGCCAAAGTACAATATTAACTGTGGGTGTTTTAGATAGATCAAAAGGTTTCTGCTCATGCACTAACATGCAAACGTGGCTGGATCGTCTATCCAACTAAACAGAGAAACTCTGATCACAACACACACAGGGATAGTGACTTTACGCTCAGCTCAGGATGCCATTACGCCACCACGCTATATCTTTACACAGCAAGTATTTGTTTGCTGCTATATTAATACTCTGAATATTCAGTACAGCCAGGACTGTTGCTTTTATGAAAGCAGACTTCTGAGTGCCTTTGCATAGCCATATTTTGCAAAACAGTACACAATCCACATAGGAACAGTCTCTTTTCATTCCAGTTACAAAATGTATTATTTTGACCGTCAAATTGGTCATGTATGAATTTCTCCCGTCTAAAAAAAAAACTGCTTTGCTGTCCAACAAACAGTCCAAAGCCCAACCTTACTTCCTTCCATAATTTACAACTACAAGAGTGATCTGAATTAGCAGACCTCCCGCCAAATCTTGCCCTACAGTATCTCACACGTTATTGCAGTGTGAATTTTACTGATTATTCTGACGCCACATGAATGTGGCACAAATGCTCTGTTTTGCAGTGTTAAGGGAGGTGAAAAATAATTTGTGCATCCGCCCGTGATTAGTATCCACTCCAAAATGTAATTGGTTCTTCCTTGGCCCATGCTACACCCTTCCACCCAGTTTTATGAAAATCTGTCCAGTAGTTATTCCGTAATCCTGCTGACAGACAGACAGACACACCAACAAACAGATAAACTTAGGTGAAAACATTACTTCCTTGGCGAAAGTAAGTAAATATTACAGAGAAAAGCAACACATCCTGAGGGTGAAACAGCAAACGATTGCCATTTCTGCTTGACAAAATGCTTTATATAACAATTACTAGTAATAGACGACCAAAACTAGTGATTTAAAAAAAAAAAACAGAACCACTTTTATCATTACCAGCCAGCAACACAGGAAAGAGAGGACAGATGGAGAGAAATAGAAGACATGGAAAAGGGAAGACAAGAGAGGAGTACAGTCAAGTGGGAATGGAGTGATGGACAACGGTCAGTAAAGGCAGGAATAGCAGTGCAAGTTGAGCAGCCTGCCGTCCATGCACAGGCTGCATTAATGCATGTAAAGATCATGCATAAATGCATGCATTTAATCATACAACACACACAAGTCACAGTGACTTTTTCTCCCTGTTAGTGTTGTCAGGACCCTGCTGTGCTGAATTAAGACCAGAGCGCCACCCTATGGCTGCTGCAGGAAGTGTAGGCGCTCTCTTTAATGTGCAAGAGAGTGAGAATATACCTCATTTTAATTTTCTGAAAGTGGGTCACATCCAAATCAATAATCAACTTCAACGGGTCTTTTCACCAGCTGTATGTGGTGAATCTGGCCAATGCGACATTAGACTCAACATGATTCACAGAGACAGAGAGGGGAAGGCAGCTGGAGAGGGGGAGAGAGGTGTGTAGTGAGAGATTCAGAAGGATGGGAGGAGAAAGCGAGAGAAACGAAGACGGGTGAGTGTATTAAAAAAGGGAATGGAGATGGGAGAGTGAATCTGAGCACACAGCAGCTGATTGGTACAGGTATATCAGTGTGTGAGCATTGATTGGCCTCTCTTTAGATAGCAGTGGTGACACCTGTACGTGTGTGTGTATATTGATCGGTACCTCGTCCACGGTGTGTGTTTTCTGTGTGTGTGTGTGTGTATCGAGCGGATTGTCTCTTAACGGGGGTATCTGTGTGTGTGTGTATTGATCTTTTCCTCAGGGACGGGTGTGTGTGTCTGTCAGTGTCTCTCGGGGTGCCTGTGAAAAACAGTCTGTGACCTTTTTGTTCACCACAGAAATTAAGCCGTTTTAACTGTTCCCCTTTTGGTATCCCTCTTTCTCACCTCACTGCCCTTTTTTCTCCCTTTCATTTAGTATGTTTTATACCGTTTTTGTCCCACCGTCTTTCCCCAGAAGGTTTATAGCTGTATGCCCAATTCACACATGCCTTTGTTAGCTCAAGGTGAAGACATTTTGCCCCTTTAAAATCCTCTTTTCAGAAAAGAAAATACATTAAACATGTCTTTAGGGGAAAAAAAACGTTTAAATGAGTTAACAAAGTAGGCCTCTTGAGTTTGCCCATTTCAAATTACAACTCATAATGCATTGTGTTTAAAAAATATTAAAATATTTAGTGTAATTCAAACAACTTGTTTTTTTTATTCCACTTTGTTGGTTGAACTAGATCATTGTTGATAGATATAAGACTTGCAAATAGTCTTTAAGTATGGCAACTTAAATCCTTTGCCATGTCTTTGCCATGTGAAATGTACTGTCGTCAGATAAGGAAACTTGAAAATTGGTTTAAAAGTTTAGTAACACATTTATTCAAACCTTTTGTCATCCAATATCACATTTATTTTTACTTATTTTTGAATGTTGTTGTAGTGAAATTGCTCTTCACTGAAATCTTAATTATTTGATTTATTTCCTGAAATAGATACTGGATGTTTAGAGTATTATCAGAGATATGTAGTATTGGCATGTTTATTCGTGTATGAATGTGAATGGGTAAATGAGAGGCAAATTGTAAAGCGCTTTGTCCAGGAAGGTAGAAAGGTGCTACTTAAATGCTGTCCATTAGCATGTCTGGCCGAATAGCTTTAATCCATTTTTAGGAAGAAGAAACGTGCAGAGCATTGTGTCTTTACTACACTGTTGACATTTTTCAGATTTTAGTCGACAGAGAAAAAAAAAATTTAAACTATTTTTTAAAAATATTAAGGTTGTGTTTTATATGTAAAAAATATGTACTTCAATCATATCTACTAATTACGGTTAGAAAATGGTTGTCCTATTGCTTCACTGACATGGAAATACGCTGTAGTGCAACTGGATTTATTTTTGCTTCTAGATAAATATTTACCGTATTATGAGATAAAGTTTCATATAGGAACTGGAAACAAACAATATCGGATTTGTATATTCACAGACATGATATTAGTGATTGTATTTAATTGTTAAATGTTCAGTTCTGGACAGACGATCTCTGTGAATGTGTCTGGTACATTGTGTTCCAGGTTCATCGTTAGCCCCGCTGACTTATGATTGCGGGACAAAACCAGCTACAGGAAATGTATCTTTAAGTACATTTCCAATGTCACATTTAGTGGATATAAGTGGCTGTTTTAAAAAGTGAAAAACTACTAGTGCATTAGGCTGAATTGACCCAGTCAAAGAATAATCCTTCTCTGGATACATTTCAAAAATGTTTTCTCTCTAAAGACTTGAGCATTTGTTTCCTTTTATTGTGTTGAATACAAGATTTTAATTATGACAGATTACATCTTTTCTTACCTCAATCAGTCCCACTTAAGCAGTTGAAATTGGCCCCACGTGAGGTTGTTGTAGCAACTTTCCAGCGTGCTGTGTTAGAGCGCCATTCAGTGGTCAAACAGAGAACTGCAGTCTGATCACAGTGAAGAGTGGAAGTTCCTTGTGGAGTTTGTTTTGCATATGCATGGCAACTGTACATCTGTAGAAAGCCTGTATGGTTTGTTAGCTGCTCAGGTCACAATTCTGCTTTTTTGTGTTGATTCAAATAAGTTTCCTCCTTGTGCCCCTCTTCAGAATAACAGCAGTGGTTTACTTTAGAAAGCGACAGATTAAAGTAACAAGACCGTAGTTCTGATGTGCTATTTGTAGGAATTGATCATCTGGAGGCACACACACATTCATAAATTATAACATGTGGTAGGAAACAATTATTTGACAAAAAGATAAAAAAAAAATACCTTCATACTGCTTTCCCAATCCTTTATCATACTACGTGGACATGACAATGTTTCTTTAGGTATAATACAGTTCATGTAGAACAAAAGCTGTGCGTTGGTGTTTTGGGCTAGTGTAGTGTGGTGTAATCAACATTTACTATACAATCATACAAATTATATAAAAAATGTAGACTGCAGCTGAAGAAGAATGAAATGGCCAACAAACACCACACAAAAGAATAAACAGAAATTGACTAAATTTACTGATTTACTATAATGCATAAAGCAGTGAGAACAATATACTGTACACATTGTTGAAGAAGAGATAAATACAAACGTTTGTAAGATTGTTTAAAAACTCCCATCTCCACTAATTTCTTTCCCCTAACAAAACCTAACATAAAAGTTGAACCTTGCAAATGACCCATAATTGAAATAGTAATGAGCCAAACCGCTCCTAACTCTTCTGTTCTTTCTTTTTGAACTTTAAATCACAGGTTTAAGGTTCAACCTTTATTCCACATCTCGTTCTGTCCTTCCCTCGTCTGGCTGACCTCTTTTTTTTTTCCTTTTTTTTTTCCTTTATTCCTTTTACAAGAATGGGCTCAATTCAAACAGTGCTCTCTGTGAAAATCCTTTAAATCCACATCTATTCGGTGAGCTGTTTTGCTGTCTCATCATTGTACAGTACAGACTCTCCAGTCTTCTCACCTCCGCCATGTCAAAAGACTCTCGACTCTTTATTCTCCATCAGACTGAGACTTTGATGGCGTAGGGGAGGGTATATTTGGAAAAGGGAATGGCTTTTGTATGTCTTCAATCTATTTCTATTAACAACGAGCAGCCATCAGGACAAAGAAAGTCCTGTAGGTTTAAGTCGTTTGGGTGTTATCGTTAATGAAGGTGAAGTGAAGTGCAGAGCATGGCACTTAATGACAGTTAATTGGTAAACCTTAAACTAAGAGTGTACACAGTATCTTTGGACAGCCTCACATCCAGCTCAAAATATAACATTCAGTTAATTCTTTCACTCTGGCTTACAGTATAGAAACAGACTCGGAATGGAGAACAATAAAAAAAGATCCAATAAAATAGAGCTCATCCAATTCGTTTTAAAGGTCCTATATTGTAAAAAAGTGAGATTTCCATGTCTTTTGATGTTCTATATTAATAATGTGAAAGTATCAAAACGTTCAATTCACAGAGATGCACACAGCCTGTATTCAGAAACTGTGTTTTTAAACGAGCCGTCAGGACTTCTGTACGGCCCTGATGTCACAACTTCACTACATATAGGTATAAAAGATTCATATGCAGATGAATGATAAATAAATAAATTAGTTTCAAAAACAATAATACAAAAGTAACAAACCGCAGCAATAATAAAAACAAAAATAAAAACATTAAAATGTCCACAGATCAAACATCACATAAAGTCTGTCTCCCTGTAAAGTTTTGGTACATGTGTACACTCTTATACACTTCTGAATACACATACAAAACCATAGGAATGTACACACACACACACACACACACACACACACACACACACACACACACACAGGTGCGCTGTTATCAGAGGTCTTGCAGGCTTTGCAGGTCTTTGTGCCTTTCCGCTTAACTGGATTTTTTTGTGTGTGCGTGTGCGCGCACGGTTGTGTACGTGTGTGTGTTTTGCTGGCTGAGATGTAAAATCAGGGTTTAACATCCTGACAAAGGCATAAGAGTCCATCTACATATAGTATATCTAAATCCCTGTCTCTCATGTACACGCGTGTTGTGTGTTGTCTAATTGCTGGGAATAAAGTAAATAACAAAATTTCCATAAACACACTGCCTCACACTGGCAACATTGGAAAGAAGTCTCCAAATTCAGCAGTAAGTGCTAATAATAGAACTCAAATAACTTAGACCTAGATTTGAATAGATTAGCTTGTATCCCCTGTTCCGCCTTCCACGGTGTGACCAGATTACCTCCAGCCGCTGGGGGTTCCTCCAGAGGTGGCTACCCGCTGCCGTTCACCCCTACATCACATTATCATTACATTCCAGGAGCATTTGGTGCCTCTAAAGAGAAACTCAGGACTCCTACTGATTGTCTTCAGACTGATTGACTGACTGACAGGAGGAGATAGGAAGGGCCTCTGGGAGTGTGTGTGTGTGTGTGTGTGTGTGTGTGTGTGTGTGTGTGTGTGTGTGTGTGTGTGTGTGTGTGTGTGTGTGTGTGTGTGTGTGTGTGTGTGTGTGTGTGTGTGTGTGTGTGTGTGTGTGTGTGTGTGTGTGTGTGTGTGTGTGTGTGTGTGTGTGTGTGTGTGTGTGTGTGTGTGTGTGTGTGTGTCGCAGGGTTAGGGCTTCGGTCTGATTCTTTGTGAACTGGCAGACACAAAGGGGGCAGGAATCACATCTGGTTATTTGGAGGACCCCCTCCTCCTCTTCATCTGCCTCTCCTTCCTCAATAGCCTTCCTAACTGCCCACATGCACACCTCCACCCCAAACAGTCTCCTAGGAACGATTGTTTTTTTTCTCGTTTCCTCGTGTCCATGAGTGAGATCTAACACTATAATTTAATTCTTTATAAATTTGGGCATTGCACGATTCCCAAATTAAGAATACGTGGATTAGTTGTTCTTTAGTTACTTTGCGGTGTTCTCCTTGAAACGATATATTTATGGTCATTTCAGAACTGTCTTATTAACCCTCGGTGTTGACCTAATATGTACATATTGGCATGTTGCACACTTACGCACCTCAAGTGTCTGTTTGTTTTGGTCTGAGCCCAGTAGTCTTGTGTTGTGTTGTGAGGCTGTTTTCTATGATAAAGCATGCAGAGTTGGTCCCCTGTGGGTCCAGTAACATATGCAAACCTCTCCCCATTGCTGCAATAACATATGCTAAACAGCGCCGCTGGCCCCGGCCCCTATGCTCCCACCACCCGTTACTTTTCGGATCCCACCCCCTCTCCTCTTACATACACACAGGTCTGTTTGCTTCTCGGATTGTGTTTGATAACTCTGTGTGTGTGTGTGTGTGTGTGTGTGTGTGTGTGTGTGTGTGTGTGTGTGTGTGTGTGTGTGTGTGTGTGTGTGTGTGTGTGTGTGTGTGTGTGTGTGTGTGTGTGTGTGTGTGTGTGTGTGTGTGTGTGTGTGTGTGTGTGTGTGTGTGTGTGTGTGTGTGTGTGTGTGTGTGTGTGTGTGTGTGCGCGCGCGCGTGCGTCTTCAGATTGTAGTCTGTAACAGTCTGAGCTTTGTGTTGGCCAAAGGATTATCACAGCTTTGCCACCAGCAGCTAAGGCAAGGAGCAGCGGAGAGCGGGGCTTAGAGAGAGACAGTGTATGTGGGACAACTGTGGGAAAACGTGTGTGTTTTTTTGACAGAGAGAGAGTGCTCATGTGTCCGTGTGTGCATGCATGAGAGGCCACGGATGGCTGGTTGTCTGTGTCCACCCAGCGAAGCCCTTAGGACCTTCTCAAACACCCTCCTACACACAGACACACACACACACACACACACACCCTCCTACACACAGACACACACACACACACACACACACATCCTAGTCAGTCCTCTTCCAGCTACAGTCCCTGTTTTGTCTGACTGGCAAAGTGTCTCTGAACAGCTCTAGAAGCTCTTCATGTCATATCAGCAGGAAGTGGATCAGACTCGGATCTCTCCTGCTGTCTCTGCACTTGGAGGGCCTTTAGTCAAACACAGACAGACGTTTAAATGTGTGACGTTGTCTGTCAAGCAAGTTTATGAATGGAGTGATTAGCGCCTTTTGGGAAAGCAGGAAACTGGAAGATGCAGGTGATCTTTTTTTATTAGATTTCATTTGACTTCTGTCAAACAACAAAAGCATGTCCAAAAAATAAAAAATAAACACAAATTTTATCAGACACAGGCAAATCTAAATGTAAGGATGCAAATGAATTATAGAAAGCATTTAATATAGACAAGTGTTATGCATTACATCAAAGCATGACACAGAATAATAACTAAAAAGTGATGCAACTTATTTTCATCATGGTCCCAGCATGTCCATATACAGCAGTTTGTAGCAGAGGTTCACAGTGTGGCAAGAGTGGAAACGGTAAAAAACTTGCAAAAGTCCAAAAGGCAACACATTTGCTTTATAGTAAGTATTAATGATCTGCAAACCTCAAGGATCTCTCCAGCAATAATAAGCGGAGCTGCTACTAGAAGGTGGAGTTAAAATACTGCGACCACTGATTTGGGAGAGACACAGGGCATCCTGCACATAGCCGCCATTTTTGCAAAGCCAAGATGCTGTCAATACTGACCTCAACTTTTTATTCACTTGACCCAGATTATAAAAAATGTCAGCCCGTAAAACTGTGACGTACAATTGATGAAATGCAGACATCATTATTGATCATCTTACCGATCATATTTACATTGAAGATGATGTCACAGCAGTTTCACGAGGTGTGGCGATGAGTAGAGAATCCCACCTACACTGAAGGGGTACTAACTGTAGTGGATGAATGAAATGGAGAAAAGCACCTGGGGCCAAATGTGAACCGAACCATAAAGCAGAAATGAGGCAAAAGCTAGACCGCAAAGATGCAGTGTATTTTAAAAACGCATCCTAAAATATGCCCGTGTCTTATTGACTTTTACTGCACAGTCAGACTTTCTAGGACTCTTCTCCAAACCACTGGGAAAGAAAGAGAAAGACACAGAACTGATATGATCCCTCAGGCCCTCGCCAAGTTAGCAATTTAGATGTCCCCCGATAGGAAGTGGTGGATGAACACAGAGAGCAGGAATGAGAGAGGGATGACGATTCATCGAGCTAATTAATATTGTATGAGGCAGGCGACTATGCGCACTCACATTCACGCCAGGTTTTCAGACAACTATCACAGGTTGATGGGAGAATAGGAGGGGATTTCATTACTTCTTTTTTTCACCTCTTGTGCTTTCATTCACTCCGTCTATGTGCTGGATCAGAGTCTGTGGAGATAACAGAAGCCCAAGGTCAGGGAGGGAGAGACAGAGGAGACCTACAGCCAATTTACATGAAAGATGAATGGGAAGAGGGGCAGGAAGGGTGGAGGTCGGGGGGTGTTAGACGGAGACTGTGATCTCCTTAGGGTGCACGTATGTGTGTGTGTTTGTGCACCCGCAAGAGGTCTGTGATCTCCTGGCCTTTGTGATGGAGATGGGCCCGGCCGGCCTGACCCGATAATGACGCGACGCTCTAATAGCATTCATCCTTTCTGCTGGAAAACTACTCAAGCGGAAAAGAGAGAGAGAGGGAGATGGGGGGGGGGGGGGGTTATGAAGGAAAGAGGGAAGCAGGAGGAAGGGAAAAGAGAAGAAAAGGAAGGGAGCTAAGCTATGTTTAAGGAATGACGTGGGGCACAAATTATTTGTAATCTCCGAATCAGGTTTGAGAGAGGAAGGAGGGGGCACCTTAGATGAATGTGAGGCAGTGTGTGTTTTGGAAAGTGGCGTTAGGTGTGTGTGTTACATTAGCAGTAAATGCACTGTGCTTGTGTGTCTTCTCTCTCTCCCTTTATCATTGTATATTTGCTGTGGGCACTGGAGCATGGAAGGCTTTCAGAACACTGGCCCATAGGGGACGGGACCCAGTGTCAAACAGACACACACACACAAACACACACACACACACAAACACAGGCGGTTACTTATCATACAGGGTCATTACAGGCCTCTAACTATAGCCCCAGTAATCACTGGTTTATATCAGCACCCATATTCACCGTACAATACACAGCAGCTCGTATCAATAGAGAGCATGGGAATGGGAGACAAATGGAAGGTTAAACCAACACATTTTTTATAGCGAACAAATAATTTGGTTTTCTTATAAAAAGCTCCTTTCATTTTCTCCGTCTATATTTAGACTAAGACAGGTCCTCCTGTAAAGCAGGGAAAAGATCGGAGTCGACCCCATGCCTACTGCTACAACTGCTCCAGGAAAGGACACTTTGGCCATGTGAGTAACTCTGTCTTATTTTTATTGAACTGTCTTCAATTTCATGCGTTGGTATCTACCATAGACTGTATATAAAGATGGATGGCTGCAGTATAAGTCACAAGTCCCATCCATGTTAGCAGATGGGACCAAACTAAAAACTCAAAGTACATCTCAAATAATTTCTTCCCAAGAATTGTTTCTGTCATTTTAGGTAGTCTTTATCGTGCTAAGTGTTAATTTTTCTAATACCTTTTAATTGGTTATTTGTTGCTATACAAATGGGGTGAAACATCATAATTGACAGCTGTAATCGACTCACAACTGGTCAGGTAGGTGTGTGGTTGGGACAAAATTACAACATGGCGACACCCTTATGCAGCATGTTTTGGCTACACTTTTGCACAGTGAAGCTGCATCTTCCATTTTTATATGCAGTCTATAGCATTTACAATTTAGCATGCTGGTCTCAAGGCCAAAATAAAGCCCGGAGTGATGACATTAAAGCAAAACTTTACCCTAAAATGATCTTTCACGCACCCTCTATGGAATTCTCAAGGACAAATTAGTTTTTTTTACATGCCTCCATGGTGGACGAAGAATTGAAGTAATAAGATTAAGTTTTTTAAAAACGTTCTCCGTTTTTGAGGATTCTTCGTTCACAGCGGAGGCATTAGAGGGTTTGTGTTTTTTTTTCTTTTAAAGCAACCGAGAGAATAAAAAAGAGTAAAAAACAAAAATAGCATTACGTGCAAACCAAACAAAATAGAATTTTCTTCATATTTTAACTCTATGTAGCCTATATAGAAACTGACCTATCATTGTTATGATACTTGTCCCGTTAGTTTAGAGACATTTTCTTGCATGCCATCACTCCTGTCTCTTTTCCTAATAATTGTCTTCTGTCATCCATCCACTATCAAAATAAAGGCAACATTCCCAGTATTAATGTAGGGATAATGTCGTGTAATGTAGCGATGATCTGTTACAGCCTGTCTCCTTTGTAGATTCTTTTTGAGATTCTTCTGTTTAACATGCTGTCATGCATTTGTGTGTTTCCCTCAGGCGTGTAAAATGCAGAGGATGTTCAATGGGACGTATCCCAGCACCCCGTTTATCAACTACTACGACACTGTGAAGGACATCAAACACAGACAACAATGGACAGTGTCGAAGGTTAAAGGTAATTCACACACGCAAAACAAAACACCAGCAGTCACATGTAACTAGTCTTATTTATTGTGGGCACAACCTTGTAAAGCTTGTAAAAACGCACTACTATCATAATTTCCCCCTGGGACTATTAAAGTATTTCTGATTCTGATTATCTGTGGGATACCAGGGTTTTATTTTCTTTGATCCTTGCCACTACCGTGCACCGGGTACACTATTCAACATTTGGAGCTGTACATGCTACTTTCCATTATAAAGTCAGACACAGAGACACAAGAATTATGATCCTCTACTCAAGTAAAATACCAATACATTCATTTAAAACACTCGATTGAATGTAAAACTACTGTATTTAAAACCCCACTTAAGTAAAAGTACAGAAGCATAATCAGCTAAATTATAGTACAGTAGTCAAAAGTCAAAGCACTCTGTACAAGATGTGCAATATGTACTTCAGTTAGTGACATATTGTTTTATATAACATTGTTAGATTGTTAATATTGATGCATAACTGTGTGGAAGCAGCATTTTACTTTTTAGGTAGTTGAGGTGGAGCTTGTTTTACTACTTTCAACTACTTTACAGTTTATACAGTGTGGTATTTAGTCCAGACGTGAAATGATTAACAGGTGAGAGAAAAAGAAAAAGCCAAGTTCGACTACACAAATTATTTGCTTTTTGTAAAACACGGATTATTTGTACTTCTTTGTTACAATTAGATTGTTTTAAAGAAACCTAATGAGAAGTTTAGAGGGGAAATGTCTCTTTGGTGGAACAGCTAACACAACATCTGAAACAAGTAAACACTGCTTCTTTTTAAGGGATCACAAGTTAAAAAGGTTTGGACCTACTGGTTTAATAACAATGCATTATATTTTATGAAATGATCATATGTGTTATGTAAAATATATATATATATATGAAAAGTAACTAGTACCTACAGCTTTTAGATAAACATAGTGCACTGAAACCCTGTGTTCTTCATGACTATGAGTATGGTACAGTATGGAGGCATGACAAATAAACAACACGAAAATGCTCGAAAATATTCATACCTGTGATGAACCGATCTGGCGACTGAGCTCAACAGTTACACACTCTAAGGCTTTTATTGTGAAAAATAAGAAGGGAAAGGGCTAATCTTGTAATCATCCTTTGTCAAGGTTGAAAGAAGTAAAGTTTGCCTTCTTGAATGGGACTACGGAGCTTCCGTGTTGTTTTTCATATGATTATTCGGGGTGCGAAATCTCAGAAAAATCAACCTAGTTCCTGGAAAAAATCACATTGCTTTATTGCTGATTAACATTCCCATTATTTTGTGAAAAATATATTGCCGTGGGAATGAATTGCATAAACAAAATAACTCCCCGTGTGTAAAGGCCTGGACACTCCTGTGGTGTCATAATTTTGCATATTTATTGTAGTTATTTGCTGAGGTAAAAACATTGACGTTGGTTGAATATCGACCTGGCTTTTGTCAAAACTGACTTTTCATGACGTAAAAAAAATGAAAAAAAAGAATGAATGCCCTTTTGTTTCTGTTTTCCCCAGAACTGAAGAAAAATGGCTTTTTACTGGCCCGTCCTCAGACCCCTCTCACTCCAGGACCACCAAAGAAGAAACAGAAAATCAGCCATCACAAAAGCCACCACCAGCCTTACCATACACCTCGCCAAAGCCCTAACAACCACAAACGCAACCATATATTTTTTAACGAGGACGATGACTTTGAAGCACCCAAAAGAAATAAGTACAATAAGCACAAACATCAGGAAGGAACTGGCAACGTGAAACCGTGGAAACCCAAGAGACCAGTGCCCACCACGAGAGACCCTCTCCCACAAGCTAAACTCATTTTAGATGAAGCAGCTGACTTTCCCAGAGATGGAGGCAAAGGAAAAGATGTAGAGAAAAAGAAAAGGAAGAGGAAGAACAAATCAAAGAAAGTTGCGTTAGCATATCTAGATGGAGACAGAAAGAGCAGACCAGACGGTCTCTGTTGGACTGTAACCGGAGAGATTAAGGGGTCAGGGTCAAAACAAAAGAAAGGAAGGAAGTACAGGAAAAATCAAGCCCAGGGCAACGCTGACAAAAAGCGTGATGCTCAGATGTACCCAACTGATGAGAACCTGTTTCTCATCAAACAGAGGAAACGTAGAAAATGGCATCAGCCTGTGTGAAGTGTGTGTTTCAGGGTCTGCCAGGGCAGTCATCCACATGACCAGATCATAAAGTATGTGCTCATGAATTTTGGGGATGTGTCAGACATGTTTTTCTTACACAGGTCACACTGACAAAAAGAAAAAAAAATATTTCCAGTGCTACTTAATGTGGTTCACAGGCCTTTTTCACAGTAGAGCTTTTGACATGTCATAGTATATGAAAAGCACACGTGTAAATTCTAAAATGAATGATGGCTGAAATGATCTCCTTCAGTTTCGAGGTTCTGCCATTGTGCATGCTGACTCACTGCAACACTGTCTGGGCAATTCAAAAGGGAACATCACCATAGCCTAGGAAAGTTCAATCGATATTTGTGAACATGAGGTACTCTCTCTCAAACCAGAAACCAGACACGCAGGTCTCAAACGTGTGATATCAAGAATAAAGTCTGGAGCTGCTCCAGCTGAATTGGAGACTGATTTTGTTTCCTTTTTTTATACCCAAATTAGCTTTATGCTATTGTAGTGTTGTCAGTTCTGAAACAGAAAATGTTCGCATACACTCAAAACATTCCTCTAGATGCTCTCAGTGTATCTGTAACATATTTAACAATTCATTGTCTATGGAGCAGCTCAACAATTTATACTTTGTGATGTTAGAAATTGGTGTTTTATCACTCTAGGTTTTGGATTTGGTAGAGAGTTGTTCATGTTAACTTATATTGTAGACTGTCTTTGACCATAGGAATCACATGTAGTAATTTAGATATTGGGCGTAGTTATCCTTTTAATAGGACAGAGCCACTGTTAAAGCTCTGGTTACATAAAAAGCTAAATGTCCAGTATGAACAGCAGGGAAAACCTGTTATAATGTTCTAATGGGGACCCGACTGTTGAATTTTTAAAAAAATTAAAAGCTATCCATTTATGTCATTAGCTCCATCTGTGCTTTTCCTAGTATGACGAGTCAAAATGTCTGCTGTGAAAAAGGTCTTTTGTTTTCGATACTGGAGTCTGAGCTGCTATTTCACAGTTTCTCCTTGTGCACGTTGGGAAAATTATAGCCTGTGTTCAAAAATTGGCCTAATTTTCACATCAAAGTCACTGTTAATATGTTTGATGGTCGGTTAAAGGTCCAGTGTGTGGGATTTGGGGAATCTATTGGCAAAAAGGGAATATGACATTAGCAAGTAGGTTTTCTTTAGTGATAATGAGAATCATTGTTCTCAATACCTTATCTCATTTATATATGGAGCAGGTCCTCTTTCATAAAGTGTGCCCTGTTGCGCTGCCATGTTTCTACAGTAGCCCAGAACTGACGAACCAAACACGGGCTCTAAAAAGAGCCATTTGTGTTTTTGTGGCGGCCACCGTAGTTCTTCTACATGCTTACACTGGAAGACACCATTAATCCTACACACTGGGCCTTTCAGAACACAGTTAAGAGTTCGTACAGTCAGTTCAGTAGTCATTTAAAGCAACAAGTCATGTCCACATTTCTTCAACAGAAGGATTTAAATTATTCAGGCATATAAAAATGGCAAATAATTTAGTTGCATAAACTTATCAGTTTTCAGTTGATTGTTGTCAAATAAAGGTTAAACTTATCTGTGGATTTGAGTTTTGCACAATGCAAAATTTAATTTAAAAACATACTCTGCCCTTTGAAGTAAAGTAAGGTCTAGTGCCTCTGCTCTGAACACAACTTGTTGCTGCTGTTTGCAGTTGGAACCTGGAAACTATTTGGTCCTTTTGTCATTTAGAACTGAAGAAATAAAGATTTTTTTTCTGCCACACATTAATTTGTAAATTATCTAAATATGTGAACATATTGTAAATACCTCTGTTTGATGCAAATCTGCAGATAATCTGGATAAAATGGGTCACTCACAGTATTAACTATTAACCATCCACTATTTAAATGCAGTTGTACATTGACTTAGTTTTTATGGTTATTGCAACATGAATAAACCTTAATAACATAACATTAAAAAATTACAATTTGAATCTGCTTTGTCTGATATAACTGTTTCATGATTATTGACATTGCATTTCTGATGTAATTTATGTAGATTAAACATTAAAATCATTTGGTTCCAGTCCCTAAATGTCTATTTTTCCACCAACAATATGAAGTATCTGTATGGGAATAACATTCATCTTTCAAATTTATCATCAGTAGGCTTTTGTAGCATTATTATCTGAAAGACTTCAGCAATACTTTCTCACATTTTATACACTGAATCAAAACCCTCCGCAAAGAAGACCATATTTGATGAAACCGTTTCCATAATAGGTTTGCTGAGAAGCACAAATTATTTCTGCTCAGAATGTCCCTGACTTTAAGTACTTTCACTGTACATTAATACAGGGAAAGTTGGCTCAAATAATATTGTAATACATTGAAAGTGTCCTAATTATTAAATTGATAAATTAAATGTTTTCCTTCAAAAGTTTGCTGAAATTATTAATATCTTGTTCAGGGGAAGTTATCCTACATTATATCATAATTCATATTTGATCTGTCATTAAAAAATATTTAAAAGGTTTGTTGAAATGTTCAATGGAGCCCTGTTCAGAATGACTTTCGGAGTTATTTTACTGTACAGTTATAACAGAAAATGTCCTAATTTTTTAAACTAAAATATTTTTACTTCAGATGTTTGCTGAAATTGTTCAGGAATCAGGGTGACCCTGGCAGCCCTTCCATGTTAAGTAGCATGAAAAACACATAAAACAGTAAAATTACCTCAAGATTAAAGAACTGCAGTAAGTCCTTGATTAAAGGTACTTAGTTACTTTCCACTACTGCGAGATGTTATTGTACTCGTTGAACAGTCAGCGAAGCACTCACGCTTTACGTAATTACCACATTTGCGGCGACCAGTGAAGGCAACAGATGTGAAACTCGTGACGCATGACGTAACTCCGCCCCGCGTTGTTCACATCTTAGCATAAGAAGTCACATCAAAGCTAACGCTTCCACTCTTGTGTAGTAACAGGCTTCAGTGTGAGCGCAACTCACCGCGTGTGACCATAGTTAGTGAGCTGGACATCGTCTTTACTCGGCAAAGGAGGGAAAATGGAGAACGGTTTGTCCACAACGGGTGACACTAAGCTGGACCAGGCTGTCAAGCAGTGGCTGCAGTATGACAAGGTAACGGCTGACAGCCAGCTAACGTTCACTTCAAGTGCTGTGTCTGTCCTGAAACGTTAACGTCACTGTAGTGTTATGCTAGTTTGTCAGTTTGTTGCTATAGTTACCTGGTGTTTTAAAAGTGATTTAATGTTAGGTTGATAAAAGACTCTCTGGGGTTATCCCAGTGTGTAACATAATAATGTAGGGTTGTTTATAACATTAGAAGAGTAAAATAAAACACTAACCTAACTGTAACTGCAAAATACACTAATGTGGCATCAAGTACACTCACTGTGAGTGAAATGATGCACATGGCCATTATTATTATGGTCATAATTAGCTTTTGATCAATTCAACTTTATTAAATAAACTAAGTAATTCAAACAAATCTAATTAAACACTGTCAGACAGTGTGCAATCGGTCCCATTTTAAAAACCAATACATGTAAATTCATATTTAGTTTGACCTAGAAACTCAGCTTGGTTGAGTTAAATCATAGAAATCAGAATTCAGGAAGTCTTGCTTAACATAAAGTGAGGCAAACTGCAATGAAAGAAATGTGAAATGTGCCTATAGGCAAGTCATCAAAAGATGCACGACTAATGAATGAATATTAACTTAATATGAGGGAAAATATGTGATATGTGATACAGCTGTTGAATATAGTGATAATAATATAACTTGCGATAACCTGATATTAAACTATTCATTTCAACATTATTTTATTGACACCGAACCAAACGCAAAAGGTAGCTTGCAAAAAAGCAGTAATAGTTACATTATAAAGTACAGTCCACTGATGCTCTCTTTCAACAAACTAAAAAATCCCTGAATGCAATATTCCAGTCTTTCACAATGTGATTATCAAGCAAGTTGAAGAAGAGTTAATTCAACTGAGAAAAGGTTTGGGTGCCATGATGTTAAAGAGCATGCATCTGACCAACACAAACCAAGTCATTCATAGTCTCGAGACATGGGATGCCTCTAATCAGGTCACATTGGAAAAGGGACTCTTTTTCATTAGTAACATAATTGTGTGGCTGCGGCTTGCTCAGCGGCCCGTTTGAATAGGAATTTCATATGGACCCACTCGTAACCAGACTTATTCTTTAAAGTTTTTTACTTGATTTAGAAAACTGACTCATTCATTCATAGTGAAATACACCATATTTGACAAAGAGCCTGAATTTTACTTGAATCTGTCTTGTACCCTCTGCATCTGAATTAGAGCTGAAATAATCAATAAATCAAAAAATATTCTAGCTCCAGTCATTGTCCTTTCAGAACTTTGTTAAAGACAAAAAAACAAACCAATTGGCAGCACTAAGTAGTCACATAGTTTAACTTGAACTGACTTTTTAAAATGTTACATTTAGAAATGATACTGAATTGTTTCCCTGAGCTCCTGTTGTACGTATATTGCGGTTTTAATACATTTATGTGAATGCTGGATATATTCCCAAGTATAACTAAATGGGTTTTTCTTCCCCAGAACCCCAAGACAGCGTCGATGGTGGAAGACATGGTGAAAGAAGGAGCGGTGGAGGCTCTGAAGAAATGTTTCTCCTCCAGGATGGAGTTTGGTACAGCAGGTCTGAGAGCAGCCATGGGCCCTGGCACATCCTGTATGAATGACCTCACTATCATCCAGACCACACAGGTTGATTAATAGATAAACTACTACCACTCATTAAGCATCAAGTCACATGCACGTTATTGACTCTTGTTCGACGCTGTTTGAAGAAGTAGAGACAATCCAAATGCTCATGTTCGATTGCATACAGTTGCTCTCATGCCACCATCTTGTTGCACAATGTAGGATTTCATTGCAGCTACTTTTCTCACCAACTTTCTGAAACTGTTTGTAAATGTACTAAACAAGCTATCTCTTATTTCCCCAAATCTTTTTCCTCTGGAAGGGTTTTTGTCACTACCTGGAGAGGAGTATTGAGAACTTGAAGGAGCGAGGGGTGGTGATTGGGTATGACGCCCGAGCCCATCCACCCAGCGGGGGCAGCAGCAAACGCTTCGCCAGCCTGGCTGCAGCTGTGTTCATCAGCCGTGGAGTACCTGTTTACCTCTTCTCTGACATCACCCCTACACCCTTTGTGGTAATCGCTTAAACTTCTGTAATTTCCTCATATGTGGTTTTATTTTTAGTCACAGATGATGTAACACCTTAAAACAGAAGTATCATGTTACTGCTTACTGTTACATTTTAAACACTTGTCGGGTTAATTTGTGGAAGTAACCAAATTCTTAAGCCATATCAGTTTGTCCGGTGTCGGTTTGCTGGTGGAGCAGGTGACAGTGTGACAGAAGCCACAGGGCAAATTCCATTCATAAAGTACACTTCCGCTGTGTATACTGCAGGTTGCATAACGCACATAGGATTCACTGGGTTATACTTAAAACCCTGTGACCTTTTACATGACTTTGTGTAAATACGTCATATGAATAAAACTGTACAAGATGTTCTAATTGCAGCCCAGACAAAATCTTGACACCAGGTACTTAGTGATACTAACACTTAAAACATCATAGTGATGACACAACTTCTTTAGGAATGAATGTATTCAGCAACTCTTAAACACAGAATGACTGACAGCCACAAGCTATGAAAAATCCAAATTGAGGCCAGTGTCAGCCTCTTTCACCATTCTCACTTCACATCACTCATTTTGTTTATGTTATATGGGAACATTGGGTAAGACACTTCATGTTGGCCTTTTTTATCTAGCAAATACACAGTTGTAAAACAGTCAACCAGTTTGTACTTATTTCCACCTGGATTTCATGTCCCTATGTATGACCTGCTGCAAGAAGATAATTTATATAAAGTACTGTATAGAGTGAATAAGTGGCAGCACATGGAGGGTAATGCTTCCACTAACAGAGTGTGAAAAGAAAAATGCTGAATGTTACTCATTTGAGTCCCTCAAAGTAATAAATGCTGGCTCATCGACTGAAGTGTTTTACAAACATAGAAAATCAGATTAAATTGTTTGGCTCTTGCTAGAACTTAAATGACAGCTACAATATTGTTCTTCAGGGACTGGTTGTACATCTGTCCACATTTCTTTGTATTTTTTCTTGTGTACATGCAGTTTACTGTATATAATATATGGTCTAGTTTAATCTTTTGAGTGTACTGGACATTTCTCTCCTGCTCCCTGCAGCCCTTCACGGTTTCACACCTGGGTCTGTGTGCTGGTATCATGGTGACTGCCTCTCACAACCCCAAACAGGACAATGGTTACAAGGTAACAGATTTTACTCACTTCATTCCTACCTTCTTTAATGACTTACTTGCTTGTTTACTTATTATTTATTTGTTTGGTGTGTTGTTAGTTCTGGGCTCTGGCCCTGATTCACATTTAAAGGTTTTAAAAATGTAAAGGGATAGTGCTCCACAGCCTGATCACACTGACAGTTGGCTTTAAATACTTTATATACTCATCTTTCCTAAATCCCAAGAAGCTACAGACACAGGTCACTGAATGTGCAAACAATATGATTTATTGACAATGTTGTCTGTATTATTTACAATAGGGACAGCCCGCTTAACTAACCTACTCAGAACTAGTGGTGAGCCAAAGCCAACAAAACAAACAATAATACCCCTAAACTTGATAATAAACAATCAAGGTAACCGAAAGACAACAAAACAAACCAAAATACAATCATTAACCCCTTGTATGACCGGTTGGGAGATGTGGAGGCAACATATGACTGTAGTTGTAATGGTTACATCTTGTTCGGTGTAGAGTTGAAACAATAGGTTGTTTACTCAATTAGTTGATCAACAGAAAATGTATTCCCAACTACAGTATATTGAGAATTGATTCATTGTGGAAGAAGTTTTCAAGCGAAAATTTGAACATTCTTGGTTCCAGCTTCTCAAATTAACTGAGTTTTGTAATGTGACTATGTGACATTTAGGTCCAAGAAATGATGAGGGGCATTCTAGATAATTGTGTGACATTATATAGAAAAATGTTGAATAAATTAAATAAACAATTAGCAGATTTAACAATGTTAAAAACAATAGTTACAGCCCTAATTCATTCAATTAATGTTCTATCTGCTGTCATATCTGTCCTCTGCTGCCTTGTCTGTGTTATCAGGTGTACTGGGAGAACGGAGCCCAGATTGTGCCTCCTCATGACAAAGGTATCTCCAAGGCCATAGAGGAGAACCTGGAGCCATGGCCTGAGTCCTGGAGCACAGAGGAGGCCCTCAAGAGCCCCCTACTCAAAGATCCCTACCAGGACATCCACACACAATACTTCAAAGCCATCCAGAAACACTGCCATCACAGGTGCTCCATAGATAATCATCTACTGAGTAAACAATTTAAAACCCCAGAGAAAGGCATGGCGTAGAACAAGATAAACCAGAGGTTGCATTGGACTTTCTCGTAAGTGTAGTAAAAATTCCATCATAATCTATTATTACCCATCATTTACATTTTTGGAACGCAAATTAAAATATTACATTTTCATGTTTTAATAATAAATATATACAGAACAAACTCCGTTATGCATTTCTAAGAGCGTGGAGAGAAAACATGAAAAGACACCGATCATGTGTCACTTGTCATGACAACACAAAGCTTTTAAAGAAGCTATGGGAACTCAGGTGCTGGGACATTTTGCAGTGTTATGTAACTGCCCCACCCTACAGAATTATGAGTGCCACTGCTAGGGCCTGTGTCCAAAGTGTTTTTGGCTAAGTGCCAATGGCCCTCATTTATCAAACGAACGTACGGCAGAAAAACGTGCGTACGACCTTTTCCTGGCAAACTTCGGCATTTATCAATTTGGACGTGAGCGGGAGCTACGATCAAATCTCACGTCTGGTCTGAGATCCTGTATGCACATTTGAGCCTGTGTATTTGCGGTGCAGCACAGCAAAATCTGGCTGAGCATAAGCAGTCACATATTAAGAACAGATCAAAACGGATTCTTAAAACGAATAAAAAAAAATGTGGTTGGAGCAATTGATTGTACTCATGTGCGTCTGAAGGCACTGTCCATGAATGATTGCGCATTCATCAATCGCAAAAACTACCACTCGATATATGTACAGGTGATTTGTGATGCCAAGCTATCGCTTTTAAACGTGGTGGCCAGGGGGACACACGCGATTCTTTAATATTTCAAAACAGCTCGGCTCCAGCCCCCCGCGACCCCGACAGGGACAAGCGATTGAAGATGAATGAGTGAATGAATGTGTTGGCGCGCGGCTGCAGCAAGGCGCACTGCAGAGCCAAAGTCATCTCCTCGGTTCGTGGATAGCCTCGATAAAGTGCATTAAATCAAACAAGGTATCAGATGATTAACAATTTGGTATGGTTCTTCTAGGTGACGGAGGTTATCCTCTAACGGAATACCTAATAACCCCGCTGGCAAACCCCGCTACAGAGCAGGAGCGCAGGTTCAGCAGTGCGCACACACGCACACGGGTCACAGTGGAGCGCTGCTTCGGGTTGACTGCCTCTGTTATTCTTTTCCCTACAGCGTTTTTACGGGCCCCTTTTATTCCACTCTTAAGACTGCCAAAAAGCAAAACTTTATTTTGCTCCATCTCAGATGTCAGGATGCCCATCTGTGTGTCGGAAAAGTTTCTTTTCCTACCAGTGTTTTTCTCTCCATGTTTCAGTTCAGTTCAGTTTATTTTCAGACATTTCAGACAAAGACATTTCGTAACAAACACAAAAAAATAAATGTATAAGGTCTGAAAAAAGGGAATAGGCAGAAGCTAAAGCTTATAACGCCTACCCTTTAAAATACATAAACTTAGGTAGCAGCTATACACAGGTCAAAAAGAAAATATCTAATAATTAATTTATTGCTGCTGTCAGCGAAACACAATCAACATATGTTTGACCTCAGTGGCCTCCGAACCAGGAATATTAAGGGCGTAACAGGTTAATGACAATCGAATTCAGCCGCCGCATTTATCAAAGCCCGCTCATTCGTACGCTGAGATTGGTTAGATGCGAATGTTTCATAAATCACATGTGGGTCCTGTCCTACGACCAATTCTGCGCTCAGATCTGCGCCTGTTTTCACGCAAGATTGATAAATGTGGGCCAATGTCTTTTTGTCAATTGAGGTGAGGAGAGAGCCTACCTCTGAGAGAGCCTACCTCTGAGATAATCTGTTCCATTGATGATTATAATTATTGTGTGTTGCTGCTTCATATTTGAAGTGCATTTAAGTTTGCACTGTAGGGTATACTAGAAAAGGGACAGAAACACACACCCGCACACGCACACAATACTACAGAGCTGAAATAAGGACAAAGAAAGGAAGCAATGAATTTGAAGAAAAAAAATAAACAAACCCTTAACTTTCTTCACAGGGACATCAACAAGAGTTCAGAGGTGAAAATTGTGCACACATCTGTGCACGGCGTTGGCCACACATTTGTCCAGTCAGCTTTCAAGGCCTTTGACCTCCACCCTCCATATGCTGTAGAGGAGCAGAAAGATCCAGACCCAGAATTTCCCACGGTCAAATATCCAAATCCTGAGGAAGGAGAGGGAGTCCTGGTACGTTCAGAACATTCACATCAAAATGCAGTCATAAATAGACTGTGTGTTTTGGTTGAAGATGTTCAAGTGTGTGCGTGTGTGTGTCCGTGTGTGTATGTTTGTGTGTTTGTGTGTGTGTCAGACACTGTCATTTGCACTAGCAGAGAGGGAGGGGGCCACTGTTGTGTTGGCGAATGACCCTGATGCTGATCGACTGGCCATCGCTGAGAAGCAGGAGAGGTTTGTGTGTTTATAATGATTGTTTTTTTTATTTAAAATCCTTTTGTTAGCTCACAAGATCTAAACTTTGGTGAGCACCGTTGAGAAACCTGCTAAGAAGAATATAGAGCATAGATATGAAGTAAATTCTGGCCTCCTAGATCTACCCAGCTATATGAGCTGCATGTATGTTCCAATGTAAAAAGGATTTTGGTATGTTATTGTGATTTAATTAGAGGTAAATCTTAAAGATAACAATGTATAACAGGGTTTGGCGATAAGAAGTTTGTTCATTCAACTGTTTAGTTATATGATCTTCCATCACAGCATTCGCTCAGTGCTTTTTTAAAGCCTCCACACTGCCAAGAATATGCAGGGGAAACAAAAACTAATCCCCTTTTTATTGAGATTTAATTTAATTTAGTTTCTGCCTGTATCTGCCAAGTTTTAAATATGTTGAGTCCAAAATCCTCTTTAATAAACTATTTTGTTTCATTTCGGTTATATTGCAGATTGTGAACTTCTTCTCACGTTGTTAATCCCCCAAATTTCCAAAAACGAATAGGGAGGAAAAGATTTGAACAGCACAGACTGGATAATTATAATGTTTTGTTTTTTTGCATGCCTGCATTCCCATAACCTCTGTCTCTCTCTGTCAGCGGACAGTGGCAAGTGTTCAGTGGTAACGAGCTGGGAGCGTTGCTTGGTTGGTGGATGTTCCGCTGCTGGAAACAGCAAAATTCTGACGCTGCTGCTGTGAAAAACCTCTACATGCTGTCGAGCACCGTCTCATCCAAGATTCTGCGTGCCATCGCTCTCAAGGAAGGTTTCCACTTTGAGGTACCGCTGGTTAAGTTCAAGGCTGTAATTTGTTACAAATGTGAAACAAATCATGCTGTACTACATGGTTGTCTTTTAAAAGAGCAGATGGACAGACGTAATGACATTTTCCAGTATATCAGATTCTCTTGAAGTGAGTTAATATTTCAAACTACACTTGACAGTTACTATCACCCCTGTTTGTACAGGAAACACTAACAGGGTTCAAGTGGATGGGAAACAGAGCCAGAGACCTTTTGGACCAGGGCAAGACCGTTCTGTTTGCCTTTGAGGAGGCCATAGGTACACACACACACACACACACACACACACACACAAATAAATGTTGTCCAAAATCAGCAGTTCTGACTCATGCTTTGTGGCATCACAGTATACGAGTTTGTTCTGGTAATGATCTTCACAATGTCACAAGATAATTAGATTTGATCAGCCTAAAAGTATTCATCTGATATGAATTAATGTCAGTTGACAGTCAAGGACAGATTGTTTAACCAGCTCACAAGATCTAAACTTTGGTGAGGGCCGTTTGGAAACATTTCTTGATAAAGTTAGGGCATAAGAATAATGTATAAAAAGCACTTTTCTTTCAAACTGAATCAAATAACGGAACCCCTGCAAACCTCTCTAAATCCTGCAAGTCCACGTGAAGTGTTGTTAACCTGCTCTTTCACAGCACTTTTCAGTGCTGCTTACTGATGAAAATCCCAATTTTTATGCAGTGCTCCCAACAATGCACATAGCAGCATTGTCAACATGTCATCTGAGGACCTTGTTCTTAGCATACATTTTAACACCATTCACTGGGTTAAAGGTAGCTTGAGGTTAATATGAGAGATGAACACTCAAACGCACACATACAACATCACATACTTTAGAGCATTCCCATATAACATGATTATGGTGTTGTGATTGGAATTGCATGCATTTGCACGCACCATTCGTAAAAGAAATGAGTGACCTACAGCAGCTGGAGGTTCACATGCTGGGGGATGAACTGAAATAAGTAACTGAAATGTGTGTTGCAGGCTATATGTGTAGTCCCTCTGTATTGGACAAGGATGGAGTGAGTGCTGCAGCTATAGCAGGAGAAATGATTTCCTACCTGACTACAACAAGCACAAGCCTTTCTCAACAAGTCAAGACCATCTATGAAGAGTAAGACACGTGTATACATAAAATTCATCTGACTTTAATTTATATTACTAAGATTATTAACTGTCTTGCTCTACTCCTCATTGTCAGGTACGGCTACCACATCAGTAAGAACTCCTATTTTATCTGCCATGACCAGGACGTGATCCGCAGCTTGTTTGAGCGCCTGCGCAGCTACAGTGGCCGGAAGGACTCGTATCCCACCGAATGCGGTCGCTTCTCCATCTCTGCTGTACGTGACCTGACCACCGGCTACGACAACAGCCAGCCCAGTAACAAGGCTGTAAGTGCACACAAGAACAAATGTACGTTACATCCACTCAGAACAGAACAAACATTTGCTGTGGCCAGCAGTTTTGTTGGCCTGCTGTTTTAAGCCCTAACATGGTAAGAAACACAACTCCAAATATATTAGAATGTTGTTCGATAACTGCTGGTTGTGTAAATAACTGTTTGCTTAGAAGTTCACCATATCAACTTAAACATTGATGATATGTCAGTGTTGTGTTCCGAACTTTCCACTGCCCCCAAGTGGCCAAAGAAAAATCCATTATTGCAGCTTAAACCTGAACAGTTGGTGTTTATAGATCAATTAAGTGTACTATGACTTTACTGAGGAGACATTCAGTAACCCACTTTTCCAGGTTTTGTAACTTACTGCTGCAGTATTTGCAAAAAAAATATACACAGAAACTGAATATGTGAGCTGTATTCTTTATGCAAATGTATGTGTATATGGAGAATTCCCATTAGCTCTCCTTTGTAACAGAAGTTCTTTTGCATCTATACATCCATCACTTCCTCTTGTGTCCTAGATTCTTCCCACCTCCAAGTCCAGTCAGATGATCACCTTTACCTTCTCCAACGGAGGTGTGGCCACCATGAGGACCAGTGGCACAGAGCCCAAAATCAAATACTATACTGAACTCTGTGCTGCTCCTGGTAACAGGTAGGTCGCTGTAGAGACTGTGCCAGGAAGTGAAAAATCCTCTTTACGGCTAATGATTATTTTGATTGACATTTTACAGTATATATGATTAATTGTAGTATAGTAAGCTTACAATTTCCTACTGTAAAATCCAAGTTATAGATATCCTCACTTTGGTGAAGCTGTAACAAAGTATTCTTACATTTTTGCTTAAAAAACGACTTAAACAACAAGAAAATGCAATTTCTATGAAATTGCGGCATGAATGATGAGTGCTGAATAGCTGACGCTATGCTGCAATGATGACTTGAATGTGTATGAGGAAGGTAAAGTAGAATGAATAGTTGCAAGAGTGAGAATAGTTTGAATTAGTATGAATGTGTGTATTAAGGTTGTAAAATAGTATGAATAGTTGTAAAAGTGGGTATGGGTTGAATTTGTATGAATGTCTTTGACGGCTTGATTATTAATATGAAAGTATGAGAGATGTGGAATATTTTAAGTTATTATGAATAGCTGACCCTACACTGCAATGATTACTTGAATGTGTATTAAGAAGGTAAAGTAGCATGAATAGTTTCAAAAGTAGAAATGGTTTCATCATTCAAACCAATTAACAGATTATCAAAAGAAGGATGCCCATTACTTTATGAGTCAGCTAATACTTTAATCTCTAAATGTCTTAACTGTAAATGGCAACCGCAGTTGGCTCACTACAGTTACTTCAAAAGCTTCAATACGTTTACATGCACAATATTCTGGTATTGCCCTCATTCCAAAAAAGACAATATTCCTACTAGGCTGTTTACATGGCTAATGAAAATGAATATTCCACTCATAGTCCCATTTACATGCAGCCGGTGGTGGACTTCCTTGACCGTGCGAACACAACCTCCCTATGTCATTCCTTCTTGAAAACTTTCATCATGTTTAAAAGTAGTTGTTTCGCCTTCTTACCAGAAATAAGGGCTATTCTTTTGGGCATGCATCTCTACACCAGTTTTGCAAACCTTTACTAGTCGTTGGTTTGCGTACATCAACTACAGCAGCTCACATAGCTGACCGTTAGCCGTAAACAGACAAGGTCATAAATAATTAATAAGGCCAGCAAATCCCACTGTCTTAATCGGAAACAGCTACAGTATATTTGGAAAAAGGACTAATTTAGAATATTGAAACGAATATTCTGTGTACAGGACCTGTATGGAACATTAGTGTGCATGTAAACATACAGTCCTCTTTTGTTTTCCCCTTCTGACACTTTGAATCTCTTAACAGTGATGTGAAGCACCTGAAGAAGGAGCTGGATGACTTGGTTGATGCCATTGTTGAAAACTTCTTTGAGCCAGAGAAGAATAAGCTGCAGCCCAAGCCGGAGTAGCACTGATAGACATACATTCACATGCAGGACATCTCTGACCAGCCATCACGTAATGTCTTAGTTACTCCAGAAGGGATTCCTGATTCAACGCAGGCTTGACTTTTAATCAATTTTTTCCAATGTTTTTTTGCCAGTTTGACCAGAGATACTCTTACAGACCAGTTAATCTGTCTTCAGGACAACCTCTTACCTCCGTTTTGAGTTTGTTTAGACATCTATCGGTTGGTATGCGCGTGCGTGTGCGTGTGTTCTGCAGTCACAGTATATCTGAGCTAAATTCTGGATTTACCTCGCCGCTGGAGATTTTAAACCACAACTGTTAAATGTTCACCACTCTACAGCCGCAGTAATCACTGTGCTGTTAAACACACACATTTCTGTATTTTCACTTGTTTTTAACAATTATGCATCCTACATTGCTTCAGCATCAACTACAAGGCTGCTTATATGTAGAGTTATACACATGAGAGTGTAAATGACAGATATGCTTAAACTGATATTGTAACCTTAATGGATGTTGTAAACTGCTGTTAAACTTTGAATGTGTAATATCTTCGATAATAGTAGGGTATGACATTGAAAGTGACAGTTGAATACATTTTTAAGTTGTCACAGCCATCATTCCAGAATTGCGAATTTGATAAAGGATCGCCTAAAAGCATAGAGCACCACCAAGTGGAGATATTGTATTGTATTTTTTTTTTTTTTAATGTACCCACTTCCCCATTACCTGATACGAATAGTTAGCACTCAAAGGGACCCTTGACACCATGTTAAATATACAATTAATGCCTTTTTACTTACCAGTGATTATGTAATGTTGTTTATTTAGCAGCTTATCTTTACGTTACTGTGTCTCATGTTCCAAAGAAACTGTGCTAAAAATTACAATGTATCAATAAAAAACGTTTGGATTTGGAGAAAAATGTCGAGGGATAAAGCACACACACGCTACGTGCGGACACTTCGCCCTGCATCCCCTAGCAGTGCATGCATGCAGCATGCACTTGTCATGCCCTATCTGAGTACAGAGAGGAGGGAGTTCGGATCTGCCCTGTCTCTATATTTAACTCAAACTAGAGACAGTAAGGGCTGTGTCTCTGTGTGTACGTAAGTGAAATACACTACAACCTCTTTCAGTTGCGCTCCGCATCGGATAAGACTTCAGAGAACAGGTAAGAAGACTGCCGACATGAGAAGCGAGTGACTGGTGTAATATTGACTCAAATATCTACCGTGCACCTCGTGCGTAAAAATAACTTGTTCCGTGCGTAAAATTACGATAACCGGTAAAAATTGTAACTTCCGTTGCTGTTCTGCCGCAGCAGATGGCGAAATATATCTCGTGTCGCACTGTCCTAGCTGATTTAAACTGGAGATTTCTTTATTGCGAGGGCAAATATGAGGTAAGCAGGCGCCCTAGTTGTATTTCTCTATAACTTGACGTGGACGTTTTGATTCCATATGTTGTTTGCGTCCATATGCTCCGTGCTTTTAAGCATTTTCATCATGTCCCGCTATAAATGTAGACGTAGTTGCTTGTATATTTGCCCACTGATTTCCCATACAAATCCAAACATACCTCTGCCAAAGTGATAGTGAGTAGAGCGGGGGGGACTACCTCTCTCTGACACACGGGACTGGCCAAGTATGATCCTCATAGTTTAACAGTCATGTGTTTGTGTGCCCTTGAGACTGTAAAGGTGTAGGTCAATAGTCAAGTCATGTGTTTCTGGTTGGGTCAACAACACCAGCTGGTCATTTTATATTACCCTCCAAATGACCCTGTGCTGACTGCACTGTAAGACTGATTCAATGCCCTGATTCTATACTGATGACGAACCAACACCAAACCCCACCCAATTTCCCCCTTTAAATGCCTCTGTGATGTTTCATAGGTAAAAGTGGAGGCAGACAGCTGCCTCTGTCCCCACCAGCCATGGAAGGACTTTACTTTGAAGTGAAGCCCAGAAGAGAGGAACCCTCCTCCAGGCCAGGGAGCTCTGAGAAACACCCTCCTAACATAACTTCAAAACGCCGCTCTTGTCCATCTCTTTCACATCTCACCTCTTCCACACCATGTCCTCAGAAACTTCCTTTTGCGACATCATGGGAGGAAAAGGTAGAGGAAGAAGGAGAGGACAAGGAGGTACGATACAAACTGACCTTGACCGGTTCTCTGCCGGTCCACCACCTGACCACCATGGCCATGCTGCCCTGGGTGGTGGCTGAGATCAGTAAGTCTGGGGCTGCAGAGAAAAGTATGAGTGCTGGGTTGCGACCTGGAGGACACTTGGACCATTCTACCCATAATCAGACAGTTTTTCTGTGTGTGTCTGCATCGTGGGTGCGATGTGTGTCTGTCCTGGGAGAGGGAATTGTCTGGGACCCTCTGACACACACAGTGCTGTTTCAATGTTGTCCTCACCAAGTGACTAAGCTGATCCACAACAGCCAGGAGCCCAGCAGCTTTGGCTGTCTGGTCAGAAAGGAACCGAACTGCGCCTGCTTTGTCTTCCAGTGCCAGGACAGTACCAAAGTAAGTCTGTATTTGTGTAGAAATTTGATGACATGAGATTAAACACTGTCTCATGCTTAATATACAGGTGTGTGCAAAGTAACAAAACAATTCTGGGAAAGGTATGCCTGGCAAAGGTGAGGTGAATCTCCACGAATTGTAGCTCAAACAAACAAAAAACCAACTGGAACTATAACTGTGTTCACCAGACCTCACCACTCCGAATTCCTAATGTGTTGATTATTAGCAGGATTTGTCTACGATAAAAAAAAATCCTTGGTAACTACAAAACAGCAGACAATTAAAACCACTGCAAAAAGGCCAATTAATTTGTACTCTAATCGCACCAATGTCAAGGAGAACAGTCTCATAACTTGGAAGAACATAATTTTAAACAGAAGCCCATCAAGACATGCTCTGCATATAAAAGTCAACAGAGATTTGGCACTTCAGAGTAGACTCTAGAGCAGAGAGGAAACGATTAGAATGACATGAGAGTCAGGGACCAGCCTGGCAGCAACCTTCTTATATTTAATGACAAAAAACTGCCTGACACCTGCCATCAGTGTCTGTTATGACATCCCACTGAGAGAAACTGGGTCTTGCTTTGGCCCGGTGGAAGTCTGTGTACACTGTGCTGTTGCTTCAACAACATAAACACACATTCACACACTCTGCTGACCATCACTCTCCTGACCTCTAAATCCTTTCACCTCTCCTCCACATGGCGTGTTTCACGGTCTGCACTGTGATGTCGCAGCTGGCGTCCGAGTCGAGCCAGAGATATTTGATATCATCTTCATTGCATGTCGTGCCCGGCATACCAAAGACTTAAAGGAGTTGGCTAAATTAGAGAGATGGCGACAATGGAGGATATTAAACTAATCAAATAAGTCAGATTGACCTTGATTTAGGAATGTTTTCCTCGCCCTTCGCATGCACACATGCCTGGGCTCACATAACAATCACCTGCATATGTTTCACATATATGAACAGCCAGCATGTACTGTGTGTTGTATTGTAAATATAGCGTTTGTGTGTGCGTGTGTGTATACGTGTGTGTCTGTGTGCGTGCGTGCGTGCGTGCGTGCGTGCGTGCGTGCGTGCGTGCGTGCGTGCGTGCGTGTGTGTGTGTGTGTGTGTGTGTGTGTGTGTGTGTGTGTGTATGTATGTATACTGTATAAATGCATCACTTCATCTCATACACACAGGCTGTTCATGTGCTGGGATGACTGCTGGCATTTGTTCTGTGTGCCTGAGTGAGAGTCAAATAAGATTTCTTTACATTAACCAAGCCGGATGTAGAACTGTGTTGCCATGACGATCACTTCCTTTGGCCCAGCACTTGTTTTTGATTTCACTTTTGTGTGTGTGTGTGTGTGTGTGTGTATATGTGTATGTGTATGTGTATGTGTATGCGTGCGTGCACGTGCCTGTGTGTGGATGCTTGTTGTTCTCTCTCTCTCTCTCTCTCTCTCTCTCTCTCTCTCTCTCTCTCTCTCTCTCTCTCTCTCTTTCTGCCCTTTCAAGAATGTCACGATGATGTCAGGCTGACCACCTGTTGCCCTAACTTTGTCATATGGGACACACACACACACGCACACGCAATACATGTGGAATCCTTGGGCCGTGCTAAAGAACTTAACAAGACAATACAATAAAGGTGCTGTAACAAACGAGAATGTAAATTAGGAGCATTCCTTGCATCACAGTTCCATGTCCAGCAGACATTCACATTAAAAACTAGACCTGCAGAGTAAATGTTAATACTTTTTACATTTTTTCTGTGCTGTATCATAACAGACACACCACCAGTACTTGACGTGGTATTAAATGTGACTATTTTGTAATCTACAGTAAAGTTAAAAGTAGTTTCTGAAAGTCAAATATACGAATTTGAGCCAGTATAAAACTTATAGGTACAGTAGCATCATGTTGACTGTCGTTATGATAGTTAAGGTTAGAGGCTGCATGATGGCAATAATGGTCACTCTCTCAAACAAACGTGTGTGTTTGTTTGTGCAAAATTTTCTACATAATTTGAGTCATGAGGCATTCAAGGTATTCAAATAGCCAATTCACTGGCTGTATTTTGACGTCACTGTGCAGTGATTTATTTTCATGTAGATGTGTGTGACATGATGTCTGTTACAAGCATTATTTGCTTGTCGAAAAAAAAAGAAAACTTACTCTTCTGTTTCAGGGGATGTGGGGGTTTCCCTGCTGCTGCTCCTGGAGTGGCAAAAAATAGTGTATACTTTTTTTCCACTGGGTGTCACCACTGAAGTTCACAATGTTTCACTGTAAACATTTTATGAGTGAATTTGTTTGTTGCAGTGTTGTTTGATTTCAGTTGCTTACAATTTGTGTTTTATTAGCCAACTAGTAAATAATTATATAATGTCATTATTTGTATTTCATTTTGGTACTTAATCGCTATTCTGCGAGTGAACAGATGGTAATGGCTGAAGATTTAATATTTCAGTATTACTACTTGTACCTATTACATCTTTATCTATCAAAATTTGTATGTTTTGCTCACTACTTTGGCACGATAACCTCTCATTTACATCGGTGATCTCATATTAATTGTATTATTAGATGCTAGATTTGAACATTATTGATTAATTCATGGTGATTAAATGACTAAAAAATAACTGTTCCCTTTTAGATGTCAACATGTGGTTCAGTTAATATGTAGTAAAGTTAATTTCACACTAATCACCCCAACATTAGTTTTTTATTCCAAGCATGTGAGACAGTTTACTTGTGACAGAAAGGAATCAGTCGAATCAAATCTAATATCCTATGAAAGGAATATTCAATGTTTTTTAGGCAAAGGACCCCTTAGCTGAAAGAGAGACATACTACATATTTTGTATACAACTAAGTACAACTATTACACTGACCTACAATAACATGTAGGGTGACCTAAAGCCTATACACATACCTTTTTATGACGCATTCAATAGTAGACTATTAAAATAATAATTACGGACACATTCATATATTCAAACATCATGTTTTACGTTAAACACAGGCTTACATGTGGAAGGCACAGTGAATACTTACGTTTAACTATGTAATGGTTACCTTACTTAAAGGCCAGTAATCCTTTCAGCAATGCTGTGTAAATTAAATGTTGTTTTTTTTATTTCACAAAAAGGCGTATTTATATTTGCTAATAATATGTTGGATTCATGTTGATGTATATTTTTATTTTTGAAAGAAAAAAAACTTTCAAAAAATGACTAAACAATAATTTGGCAGACCCCGTGGAGCTTCTGAGAGTTACTGGCAGCTGCTGAATGTACCACCGTACAAACTGTGAAAATCAAACTGTATCCTGGATTTTGAGACAAAACTGCATCAATTGCTGACCAAAGGACTTTAACATTATGGGCCATGAGGTTCATTCCCAGATAAGCGATCTGCTGCAGTGCATCCCAAGGGCATTCATTCCTGCTTGATTATGTCTGCTCTGCTTACAAGCCGGAAATACTGTTTAGATTTGGTCATACCAGAGAAGATAGTCAAAATCAAGTGAATACCACCCCAAAGTCCGCCGCCTAAAGTTTGAGTGGCCCGGGACAGGAACTGCCCCATCCGCCAAATGTAGTGTGTATATGTAGAAGTTGACAACGGTTGGCTGGAATACAATCGGAAGTTTGTCACTTTCCCTTCAAAACAAAAGGGAATCAATGTTGTATTTGTGGTGTGAAGCAATAAGGGTGGCGTGTGTGAAGGGTAGTCATAGGAAGTTATCGGAATGATATTTGTGTCTTTTTATAAAGTAAAGATAAGTGGTGATTAACATATTATAAATCATCAATAAATATGCTGAAAATAATTTATACATTTGTATAAAGTAAAGATAAGCGTGATTAATATATTGTAAATAAATTCCCTTCATCTTAGATTACTTTTTTTTGCATTTTTACAAGCCTTTTTATTATATAGGACAGACGGTGGGGAGAGATGCAGCAAAGGGCCATAGGTCGGCGTCGAATCCTTGAGGACCTTCAGCCTTTTTACATGGAGCGACCGTTTTAACCACTCCGCTCTGAATTTATATAAGTACAGATAAGTGGTGATTAATATTTTATAAATTAAAAATAAATGTGTTGAAATATAATTGAGATATTTAGTAAAAACAAGAGGTGATTCATATATTATGAATTAAAAAATAAATGTATTTAAATTAATTTATATATATATTTTAAGTAAAGACAAGTGGGGATAAATTATAAATATTAGATATATTATAAATATTTAAATAGTACAAATAATTTAGAGGGATATAATTAAATAAGTAAATAAGTTCTTCCCACTCCTTTGTCAAATATGTGATCTATTTTTGCTAAAAAAAATTGTATGTTTTTTCTTAGTTTTGTTTTTTGTCTATAGCTTTATAGCTTTATTATTATTATTATTATTATTATTAGTAGTAGTAGTAGTAGTATTACTATTATTACTATTATTATTGTTATTATTAGATATTGTTTTGGGTATTTTTTGGTTCAAATTTTATCTACATATTATTAAAAAAAAAAATCATCAATCCATCTTACTTTGAAATGTGTGGACCGGATGTGGTTTAATTCTATGCGGACTACAACTTGATCTCCTTCAGGGAGCAAAAATTAACTTTCCAATGAAATGATATTGAAGTGTCCCACACTGTCAGAGAGACAAGTCTCGGATAAGTAACCGTTTAGATCCCGTGTTTGTAACGTTTATGGCGGATGGGATGAAAGCACGACTCCAGCGACTCAACCTGTTCAACGTCAGACAAGAACAGAAAGATGTAAGTTCATTAAACTTGTGTCGGACGGCTTTGTTTAGTTTGGGTGCCTTGCTAACAAGTGGACAGTTAGCTAACGTTAATCGAGGTTGTTAACGTTAGCGAGCATTCACGTTAGCAACCTGTTGTTAGCCAAGTTCAACAAGTGAGCTCTCCTTAATGTTACACGACTCAAGGAGAATAGTTGTTACATAGCTAGTATCGTGTTCTTTAATTTGTTTTAGTTTTGCCCATAACTTATGATCTTACACTTTCTTCATTTGGCTAAGTGACACAGGCTTCTCAGTATGTCAGATGTGCCTGTTTGTTTGACAGTGTAAACTACAAAAGACCAGTTGTGGAAGAAGTACTCAGAGTTTTTATTTCAATATAAAAGTAGAAATATTACACTGTAGAAATACTCTGTTACAAGTCCTGCATTCAAAATTAAATTTAAGTAAAAGTACAAAAGTATTTGAATCCAAATGTACTTCAAGTACATAAAGTAAAAGTACTCATTATGCAGAGTGGCCCTTTTCAGAATATTTAGACAGTAATTATTGATAGATTAATGTAAATATCACTTTAATGTTGCAGCTGATAAAGGTGGTTTATATTCAGAAGTAAAGTCTATCAAAGATAAAAAAAAATTAATTTGACTAATTGATTAATCCATTGACTCAAAATTAATCTATAAATATTTGATACATGATTACAGATTTTACAATTTTTTAAGCAAATGTGACCCAAATAAATAACTTGACAGTTTCTCTAATGATAATTTTTCCTATTAAGTTTTCCACAACAGTAAATTTGAGCTACTTACCTTGAGGGTTGCGACTGTTATTTGGGCAGACACATAACAGATCACATCGGGCTCTTGGAACAAATAATGAGCATTTTTCACTTTTTTATGACTAAATGATACATTGATGAATGGAGAAAATAATGTACATATAAATCGATCATTTGTGGTTTTCTGACCAGTGGCATGGTCTCATTTGTATCAGAGAAACCTGCTCAGTGCGTCCTCCTCCACAGCCCACGGTGTTCCTCAAAATGGTTTTGAAACAGTGAATTATCAATCTCGCTATAAAATACGGCATTTTCCTCAACTGGATGTTAAAGGTTAACGCTGGTTCTGTTAAACAGTGGCTTACTTACTGTCAGAACCTCTATAAAATGAAGTACATGAAAATCCAGTCTACTTAGCTGTTGTTAACACAAGCCAAATGTAGGTGTAGGAGTGAGTGTGTGAGTGAGTCATGGGGCTATCACCTCCAGAGCCATTGTGCTTATGCCAGGACTTCACTCCTGGAAGAGGAGGCATGTTGTTTCAAACACCATATTAGTCTCATACTGTGTCTCAACGTCACTTCAGCAGTCTCTCTCTCATGGCTGGTTTCACACACAACCCACATTAAAGCCTTATCTTAAAGTGAGACTCAACATCACCAGGTGGACTGCAGAGATTTGGGTACCGTGGCTGTTCTTAGTTTTCTGATTAAGTGCTTGGGAAAAGTTTGAGTTGTGATAGAAAAACTTTGTTGGCTGACATTTAACTTCTTCAGATAAAACAACGTTCTCCTGAGCCATCTAAGAAAGTACCGCAGGTAGGAGGCATTTTGATTGGGACAAAAAAAAGTATATTCAAAAGGGATTGAAGTTAATGATTATCTAAATTGTCCAAGAGAGACTGTAGTCCTTGAATCCCCCTCTTCCTTCTCTGCCATACCTTCTTCTTGTAATCCATTTGGCCTCACATGCTTTTCCCTCCCTCTTCATGTGACACACTCTTTGCTTTGTTGTAAAAATAAGGCTGTAAACTGGAGGCACCTTCCTGTCTTTATACAGCTGACAGTCTGTCCCTGTCAGTCCACTTTTTGTCTACAGTATTTGTCTAGTAGTTTGTCCCTCACGTTCATTCAAAGCCTAGCTTTCCTCACCTGTCATCCTGTCAGTCTTCAAGCTCCACCTAACAATCTTCCAAGATGAGAACACTGGGGTTGTCTGTGAGCCTTCCTGACCTCATTTATTCATAGCCAAGAGTTCCTTCTGACTCAGCAGCAGTGCACAGCACTTTGACAACAAGCCCCTGCATTGTGTCTCTGCTATCACATTTGAATGAGTTTGTCATGTCTGCCCTGCTTTTCTTTGCGCTGTGAAGTGGCTCCTTAATCCCAATAGAGTGATGTCAGTGTGTCGGACTCTTGTGGCTTACCATTTAAGTCACCCAGTGGCGCTTCCTACTTTACAACTAACTCCATCCTTCAAATCGTTTCCCTCCTTCTCTATTTTGTGCTTCACTTTCTTTCGATGGTGCTTCTCATCTTTTGTATGGGTGCTGTACTTTGAACTTCTGTGAGCCGTGGCTATGCTCCACAAGGCACAGGACCCAGGCACATGACCATGAGAAGTGCAGAAGTGGGGCTTTTCACTGGCTCGTCATTGTTGTTTCTAGTCTGGCTGGTGTGTCACTGGGTTTTTGGTGACATTCCTCTGGAGCTTCTCATTTGACTAGTCAGGCTTCTTTAAGTGAAATATCTATTTAGGTTAGTGTAAATTTGACCTACAGTATATTTCTACAAAGTATTTTTTATCAAGGTAGTGTATGAGAGTAATTTGTCTCTTTTTGTTGATTGTTTCCATATTTTATTTCTCATTTATTCATGAATACAGAATAAATAATTAAGTAAGGTTAAAATTGGATACTAGGTTACTTTTGACCATCAAAGCTGATGATTCTATAAATTATTTATGTTTCGGTAGAAAATTGGAGTTACATTGTTGTGTTTTGTCTTTCATTAGGACTGTAACAAACGATTATTTTTATTGTCGATTATTTTCTCGATTAATAAGTTACCTGGTTGGTCCAAAAAATGTCAGAAAATTGTGAAAAATCCTGATCAGTTGTTCCCTAAGTCCAAGATGATGTTCTCAAATGTCTTGTTTAGTCCACAACTCAAAGATATTCAGTTTACTGTCATAGAGAAGTTAAGAAACAAGAAAATCTTCACACTTAGGAAGCCTGAATCAGAGAGTTTTGACTTTTTTGGTTGTTACTCTTACCAAGTGATTGATCTTAAAAGTTGGCGATTAATTTATTAATTTACAACTAATAGATGCATCTTTGCAGCTCTATCTTTCATCTTTTTGGGCAAATGTGTTGTCATGTCAGCCTACTTCTGTCTTATAAATGTGGAACCCTGATGTAGGACTGATGTAGAAAAATTATAATTTGTGTGTTTGTTTTTGCAATAATAATAATATTTGGTCTCTTTGAAAAACACTGAGTTTATTTTGTTGATTGCACCGAATTGCAGTTTCTCTCTTACCAGAGGTACTTGTGTAACTTCCTTCTTTTCGAGGTCAGTACAACAGTAGTTCTATTTAATCCCGGTTTGGTGAGAGACAAAATGCTTTTTCAATGTTGTTCCTCTGTGAGAGGCCAAGTTTGTGGGTCACATACAGCCTGAGGCTATGTCCAACTGCCTTCCTGTCTGAGATCATGTAAATGTTAAACTGAACAAGATGCTGTGTGTCTATAGCTGAGGCTACCCTCTGAGGAGTAAACCCTCTCTCCACTCCCATTCAATCCTTCAGTCCACATCCCCAAATCAGATGTTTTGGTCTTTTCTTAAAGCAGTCTTAAATAGGGTAATAATTAATAAGAAACCCAAGAATGGATGACACATGGCAAATACATTTGTATTTGTGTGTTAATGTTGAAGAGATCCCCAGAATGCAATTGGTGAGCCATTTTTTCATAGCAACAGTTTATTGGTTTTCTCTCCTGCATAACTACAGAAACTCATATACCAAACATTATGTTTCTTATTGATTTCACATGCTGATTATTTTCTTTATTTATCGTTTTGTTTGTGAAATGTTAAAAACAAATGTTAATAAATGCCCATCATAGTTTTAAGAAGCTGGTAACATTTTGGTATTTTGGTTTGAAAATGACTCAAATTATTAATCAATTCTCAAAATATTTACAGGTTATTCAACTCTTGATTGACTAATCAATTAAATCCCTAATTGTTTCAGCTATACTTCTTCTTTCAGTTTCAGTCCAAATAAGTAACTATGAAAAATAAAATTCAAACTATTTGATATTTTGCATGGTTGTTATATGTGGTTACGTGAACTTCACCTATACAGACAGGGGTTTCAACGGAAAATGCGTTGAGAAGGGAGTGTAGAAAAAAGTAGTCGAGACGATAACATCGTCATGTTGAGCAGTTAAGGAGCCGTTATCAGCCAGAGGGAGTGAAACTGGGGTTAAATGAGAAAAGGCTAGAGTAGACTAGTACAATTAAGAAAACAAATCCTCCTCCTCTTGACTGTTCTGTGTCTTCCCTGACAGAAGGAGTGAGAGGAGAGGCACATGCAAGAAGTAAATGTATCTGCTGGTTGAAGTGTTACAGAGAAGGAAGAGGAAGGGGTAGATAGAGGGGGGGTAAGCAAAACAGAAAGGTCTGTTGTAAGTGGACAGATAGACTCCACTCTCATGCCAGGACGATTAAAAATATGTTGGGAGGGAATTGATCAGATTTGACTGATATTGGTATCAATATATTGTATATTACAAATGCTATTATCGATTCTGCTTACAGGTCAGATTCTTTATTGATTCCCTTATTGATCCTGATCAGTTTTCTGTGTGGAAAAGTAAGCCCACACAGGTTTTCCTTATCAACAACACAGTCCGGATGAAATGAGAGCTTTCTTTTTTATTTAGGTTTTCAGGTTTTTCAAAGAAAAAAACTGTTAAGACTGGCTACATGGTGCTAATGTTATTATAATAACACAATTTAAAATTGTTTCTTCCTCTTCGTCATGACTCCTTGTTGCAAGTTTCCATTTGCGTAGATGCATTAGTTTGATGTAATTTTTTTGTTCTGTTTCCAATTTCAATTTGTTACCGGTTCTCAGCTGGAACTGCTTCTCCATTCATATCCCTGCCACTGATAGTAGGGAATTGTATGGTGTATCTGAGTATGGGTATTTGAGTGTTTTTTAAAAGGAAATAATTGTTGCATTTCTGTTGAATTCATTATTAAGTCAGTTTGGGCAACACAATAAACACATTAGGAATTGGTCATGGGCCTTGGTCATTAAAGCTGGTGGAGGCTGTTTATTTTTGGCATTTTGGGGCAAAACAATCCAAACCAATCTTTCATCATATTGTAATTCAAGTGTTATGAGACGAAACTAGACTTCTGCACCTTCTGTTGGCGTTGTTTTCAGGCTTTAAAAAATCTATTCCATGACGAAATCGATCACAGGTTATTTCAAAGAGAGAAACAGAGCGTTCCTATTGGCTGTCTCACAAACGCAGATGTGTGTGTGTACGTCCCTTCGGTGAAAGTTCTACTGCTAACTGTTGATAATAGGCTTAAGGCTTCAGCTAATTCAGGCTAAACTATTAGACAGGAGACTTTATTGTTATTCATCTACAGTGCAGTACAGTACATGATATGGGCACATGATTCATGTCCTTTGTATGTAACCATTGTTGAAAAGCATATTCAGCAAGGAACGTTAACAGTAACAGTAAGTAAGACTCGATGTCTATGTTTGGTGCCTTGTTTCCTTTGGGAGTGAGGCCCTTATCTTCCAAACGTGGACAGTTTCTGAAAGCAGCATGCTGGCACTCAGATTCTTATGATGCAAAGTAAAATTTAGAGCCTGCAAGAAGAGTCCCTCCTATCCTGAGTTGTTTAACTATACTTCATGAATATACATAAACAGGAGTAGAAGAAGATGGCCTGGAAGAGTTCTTGGTAAATTTTCAAAACATTAAATGACACAGTAAGTGGGTGACATGTAGTGGGTACATGTTGTCACATTACATGTCTGCACTCGGAACAGATGCATTGGCCCTTTTTTCAATAAAATGCTAACAAATAATATTTTGTGTTGCCATTAAAGGACTCAATGTGTATAAAGCTAACCAATCGACGAGGCCACATAGCCATTTGGATAAGTAGGAACAAAATAGCATTCAGAGAGTGTATACTATTGAGGCACAGGTTAAGGCAGGACGACTTGCATGCAAGTTGTTCTTATAAACCTTTTTATTGCAGACAGGTTGACTGGCACAAGTATATTTACATTAATGATGGTTCTATTCCACTTAGAGGAGGTCCTGATATTTCGAGTGCTGGCTCACTGTAATAGTTTATTGGGAGGTTTAATGGATCTGAGCCACCGTTATTGTTGTCATTGTAATTGTTTATTGCACCTGTGCTATTCCTGCTATGACGGGTCAAAATGTCTGCTGTGAAAAAAGTCTATGGACTTGGTGAGATTGGGCACCCCATAAAATAACCATAATTTCCACTAACTTCAGCCTGAGCCGAGGTCCAATCAGTTAACACCTGTGTGATGTGCAGAGCCTTTAAATGATTGAATTATTATCTCCAAACAATTCATTTGTTATCACCAATCCATTCATTTGTAAGCAGTATCATTTTAATGTTGTAGCTGTTTGAGGTAGACTTTAATATGTGGTCGGGTAGCTTAATCTGTAGGAATGCATCATACTTTATAAGCATGATTTGTTTTGGATGTAGAATCCTAATCTGCAAAGTAACAAATAAGGCAGATATTAGTTAATTGGAGTAAAAGGTAATTTATTTAGTTCCGAATTGTATTCAAATTCAGTACTCAAATAAATGTACTCACTCACTTTCTACCACTGTACTGCTGTTCTGATATCTTTTGAAAAGGACAAAAATTCAAACCGATTCATGACACATTTTGCTGCGCAGTTATCCAGAGCAGCTTTCAGTTGAGATCGAACAATATGAGGCCAGCATTGTTTTGATAAAAGAACAGGCGTGAACACATCTCATACCGAGGCAAGACACAGCAGGACTCTGCCTGAAGTGTCACTCTGTGAGACTGCAGTATTAATATCTGCTCTCGCATTACACGTTAATGACATCACTGATGTGACTCAACAACTGCTTCTGCTTCACTCTTTACTTCCTCCTTTTTGTTCCTTGGTCTGTTTAAATGCCAGTGTGGGGTTGCAACCTGGGCTCACAATAGGAGAAGCATGTGTGTTGGCAGCCAAAGGTTATAGTCTGACGTATGATGTTTTTGTGGAAGATAATGATATATTTTTGTAACATAATATTGTTTGTCCTTAAATTAAGAAGGAGGGGAAGTTTAAAAGTAATTAAAAACTGCAAAAGTGCTTTTTTCTGTTGTATTTTTGTTTGTTTATGCCAGCGCTACACACAATCACAGAACAACAACAATGCAAAGTTACCTGCTTAAAGTTACCTTCAGTTCTTTTTTAGTCTCTGTGTTACTGGAGTTCTGGTTATATTTATTTACACAGAGGAAGCTGTAGTACGTACTAGCCTTGGAAAGGTTGATACATTTGTGAAGACATAAGTCATCTTGGCCAAAATAGAAAATACATTAAACAAATTAAAAAAAAATGTTGGTTGCAAGAAAATGTCTGGCTTTCTTTGATCCTTTTTTACAAGGGGTCAATGAGCTAGAGCAGCTTAATACTTCAGGCTTCATTCTGCCTCGCTGCGTTTAATCAGTTATTTTTGCTACAGTAGGATGAGAGCGCCGTTTTCTCTGTATATTGGCCTTTAGTTACAGTGTTGATGTTGCAACTGATGCTAATTATCAGGAAAAGGGTACGAGCACACAGTGTCCCAGCTGTATAGAAGAAAGATCACAGAGTGAATGTGTTTGTAACACAATATAGGTCATCTGTGTGACAATGATCTTAATCCAAGTTTATCCTGCTAACAAACCTGATTAAAACGCAAGTTTTTACTTTGCTGCTTTGTTGCTGATACTTACTTACTTGTCAAGACAGGGCATTTGGCCTTGATGGAGGTGCCCTTCTAGTTTTTATTATGACCAATGACAGCTCAAAAGACATTTGTTGGATGTAACTTTAGCTATCCCTGCTTTTCTTTCTCTGTATCTGTTGAGCTGGGAGCGAGACATGGTCACAGTTTTTGGTTGTTACTACATTCCTTTCACACCGACTCAGTGATTCAGATTAAACCACAATTGTGGTGCATCTGAACAGTTGATCGCTGTTATCAAACCAATGTTGATAACAACTTGGAATACCTTACCAACTGCTACAGTCTTGAGTGAATGACAAATGTAAGTGTATTTAGTCATGTCTGTGTGACTGGAACACACACAATATATATATATATATATATATATATATATATATATAGATGGATAACAGAGAATTGATTTACTGGTGGCTTGAAACGTTTCTATTAATGTCTTTTTTGCTCTTTAAACATTCTCAGTACACTGTAACTGTATAAAGCTGACCACAGAATGACCAACAGGACAGCCACAGTTAAAGCTTACAGTCTTCATATATGAAATATTGTACTTTGGATCAAGTGTTACTTTGGCTGGCTGGTTGACCTTTTGTCCCAAGCCCGTTTATTAAACCTTATCTAAACTCCTTTTTTCTTATTATTTTTTCTTATTTTACTCATGTTTGTCCATTGCTTCTCTGCCTTTAAAACTGGCATAAGCTATGTGTTAGACTGTTTTAATGGTCATGGAAATCCTCTGTGTTAGTCATGGAAAGAGTGGTTATGGAGTGAGGCCCTGAGTTATGGTTCATTTCTTGTAGGCAGTCCTCATTTAACCCTCAATGTCCACTTATCTACAGACAGCCCAAAAGAATAGCAACACATCTACATCACAAAAAGAAGAAATAATCTTCTTGCAAAATACTTGAATGAACAGGAAGTGGTTTTGGATTAGCTGTTGCTTGATCATCTTCACATTAAAAGAATATATGTTGCAGCCATGGAATGTTCTTTGTCTTACGGAGCGATTATTCTTTGTGTGCATGTGCTGTGGAAATAATAAACAGCCCTGTCCGAACATAAATATCCAGGATGCTGGACAAGAGCTATAAAATAGTTTCTGCTGCCCTGCTCTGTTTCCGATACTGTTCTTTCTTTTTTTTGTCTGTGAAGTAGTAAAATTGTGTTTACATAGATTATATAAACTAAATTCACAGCCAAGTAATACAAAATCACATAATCTCTCTTTATTATAGTTTCCTGGATAAAGTTTATGGATGTCAGTGAGTGGCTATAATTTTTAAAAAAAGAAAGTGAACGTTTCAACTCTCCATGCTCCATTTTTTTTTGTAACGAACCACTACATCCTGACTGCTGGATCTATTGGAGATTTGAGCCAGAGACTAAGTGTTTGCAGGAACAGAGAGGAAGAGCTGTGGCCCCGTTGTCCTCTCAACTGTTATGCAGTTGTTGATATCAATGGGGAGTTGACGTTAAAAGACATGTTCACCTGATGAGTAAACATAACGCGTATGTATGTGTGTATAATATGCGTCTGGAGCGTTGGAGTTGATCATATTTATGCTCTGCTTTTCTTTGTCAGTTGTATTTTGAGTCTCTGTTATGACTTGAATGTGCGTGTGTGCAAGTCGGTACCCCCGTTTGAGTGTCTGAGTCAGTGTGTATTATTTTTGTGTTAATGCCAAAGTGAAGTATGTGAGGATGATGGAAATGGTCACGGTTCATGGCTCTTCAGGGCAGACCAGGAATAGATAGGAATAGATCCATTTTTGGAAAGGTCTGTCTCACACACATACAAATACAGTGGCATGCTGAGAGCGTTTAGCTTGCACACAAAAATCCAAAATACACACAATACAAATATGCCAAGTTGGGGATACTGATAAAAGTTCAGCTTTAAATAGTTGTATAAGAAGTAAAAGTAGATGGGGAAAAATGGGTAACTAATGTTTATTTAGAGAGCATAAATAGGAAAAGAGGAGATGAAAGAAGGGAATCAAATAGAGGGAAAGTGAGTACAAAGCCTACTTTAAAGGTCCCAATTTGGCTTCTTTTAAACACAGGAAGACGTCACGAGAGCTGCTCTATTTCAGGGAACTGTAACGCTCATTTCACCATAAGGCAGGTTAGCTCATAGTTAGATGTGGCACCTACATTGATAAATAAGAAAATATGTGGTTCATGCAGTATGTATTTAGTGTTTATTTCAGTGTTTACCTACTGCAGGCAGCTACCCGGGCCATCATTGCTTGGACGGTATGAGCACCCAGTCAAATGCCACCTTTTGAAATGAAGAGGTCAGTTAATGTAATTTAAGTAAAGAAACAAGTCTTAATTGTGGATATGATTCCAGCTTTTTAAAGGCAGATGCTTTTTAGCTTTTATTTTAAATTAGGTTTAGTTCACTATTGAAATAAGTTTGCAGAAACTTGATCTCTAAAAAGCTGTGTGTTTTCTGGGTAAAAATATGTGCATCGGCACCATTTTCACTCTTTTTTTTGACACGGATGAAGGACTTACTAAGTATTCAACAGGTTTCCAAATGTAGAGATTCAGATACATGCATGTAGTCTGGCCAAAATTGAGGACATACATTGTACACTGCAGGTAAAGTGTTCTGCTGCAATTTCTTGTCTGTCTGTCATGCCGCTTTAAGCACAGAGTTGAGCTTCATTGCTGAGTTTGGAGACATTCCCTTTGTTATTCGGGAATGAAGACAGATCGCATGCTGCATCTGGTGTAGTTACCTTTACTTCTTTTTTTTCCGCCTTTTTTTTATTGAGTTTTGCAGATAATCAAACATGAAAAAGTACAACAGTCATACAGTGTATCAACACATCTGCCTTAAAATGAAGAACAGGACAAACGTCAAGAAACACATGCTGCCGCTGAATACTGAACCAACATTATATGCACAAAACCACGTCCAGCTGACCTTTCTCCTTCATACAACTCTGTCACCCACAGCCCAAGAATCAAAACAGTTCCCTACAAAATATCACTCACTGTTTACATTATTATCATAGCGTCACAAAGTGATCAGATGGTGGGACTTTATCCAGTTTGCTGCAGCTTTATTTCTGACTGAACAAGGGCTACTGTGGGCCGACGCCAAAACAGAACAACCGTAAAGCCCTCTTTACACATTCGCTCCTAGCCTATTACCATACCACACCTCTTCTTCTCTTAACCAACTACAGGTTTACAGCATCTCAAAAACAACATGTAACTTCACTGACCTGTGGGGCATCTCAGTGATTCCCTGGAACAGTGACACTCACATTTTAACATCAACAGTCAGTTCAGTCCGAACACCAGCAACATGCTGAATCCCAGGTATTTGACACTCGAGTGCCCCTGCTTCCCAACCGAGCAGCACTTCCGTTACCGGTAAATATCATGTTATAATAACACATATAAGCACCATGCAGGCAGGCTTAGCAGATTTTTTTTTCTTTGACTAAGAAAACCTTAATGAAAACAAATGCTGTACAAATATTTTCTCATTTCATTCACACTTTGTGTAGGCCTACTTTTTTTCCACACAGAAAATTGATCAGAAATCGATAAAGAATTGAACCAAAAAGCAGAATCGATACTGGCATTGGTATCAATACAATTGTATCAATTCTCATCCCTACATATTCATTAGGTAAACTGTAATGCAATTACAACATTTTTCAGACACTAGTTACAAGTTCTAATCTCCTGCTTGCTATACCTCCAGGTTCCTGAGATCATCAGTACGTTGAGGCAGGCTGGCAAGAGCTCAGCACGCAATGATGACACCACCACCATTTCCAACAAAACTTCCTATGGAGGCAGCGATTCCTCTGAAACATGTCATTCTTCTCTCTCCACAATGACAACCTCAGCCGCACACTCTGCTGCTGTGTCTCCGACAGCCTTTTCCAAGAAATTTGAGGTGCTGTTCTGCGGCCGTGTGAGTGTTGCTCACAAGAAAGCCCCTCCTGCCCTGATTGACGAGTGCATCGAGAAGTTTAGCCAGTTGCATGGCTCAAAGACGAGCGATAAAGGAGGAAATAATGGCGGATTGGTGGGTGGGCTGAAGAGGGCATTAACCTTTCAGTCCAACGGACTCTGGAGTGGTGATGTTGGTAATGGTGCTGAAGGGAGCCCAACCACAGGAAAGCGCCCTGTCCTGTTCAAAAGAGACCCTAGCTTTCCTTGTCTGCAGGCCCTGGATGAGAATGGACTGTCACCTGAGATCTCTCATAGCAACACTACTGAGGCACACGCCCACTCCGCTGGAGTACAGCCCACCAGCTTGCAGGAGAACAGAACCATGCTGTTTACGGTAATTTTCACAAGCGGATATGCACACACAATAGCAATTATACTCTGATTGCTCCTTTTTTTTTATACCTTTAGCAGTTCTGATCCATTACAATAAACGCTTCCCAAAAAATATAACTAAATTTGGATGACTGTATCTGTCCCAACAAATGGCTGTGTGCCAATCATTGGGACCATACTCACTGTATATACCGCATTGATCAGTCCTTTATACATTGTCTTCAGAGATGCACAAAAAGTGTGCAAGTTAAAGAAGGAAAAAAACAATTTTGTGTGGTGCAGCAATCCAATGCTCTGTATGTGCACGGCAGTCAATGATAGACTTGGTCCTACAGTAAAATAACAGAAGTGTTTAAGTCCCCCACTCCCTCCACTCAAAAATGTGTTTTTCTTCTGTTTCTTTCCTTTAAAATGGCTGACACTGGATAAAGTGACATGTTTTTGAGCACATTTAGTCACTACAGGGGTGTTTTCCCATTCCTCTGTGAACCTCTCTAATATGAGAAACACTATTCCAACTTCGACACAACACCAGCAAAGAAACCTGAAACCTCCAGCTCACTCCAGCGGACTGTCAGTACAGAGAGAAATCACACTGCTAACTACACTGCTAGCAACAGAAACTAATAAAAGATGTATTGTAGATAGAGACTAGAATAGAGGAGAACAAGAGCCAGAGAAAAATATAAATCCCCTAATGACTCAGCAAGAGGAAACGCTGACTGCTGTTTAAAATGAGCTCAGTCACGCTCCCCTAAAGTCACCTTTATGTGACCTCTGTAACCTGCTGCCAACAGTTTTCCTGTTTGTCTTCCAGACAGGAAATAGTGACCACTGGCACAGGAACCACCAGGACCTGTTGCTGTTCCTCTCAGTGAATAGACATATTATTAACACTGAAAACACATGCTGGTATGGGCAGCAGACAGAATTACCTCATCCTGGTGACATCATCACCAAAAATCTGAAGACACAGATTAAATCCCCTTTTTCCTCCAGAGACAGTGTGATTACGTGATTCATATTTGATACAGTAGAACAATGAAGGGCAACTTGTTCACAGAAAGAATAGCTGTGTTCACAGAGTGAAGACTTGGGATTTAACAGACATGAGAACACTTGCTTATTACGAACCACTGGGTCCCTTTTTGAGGTTTAGGAGTGATAGTGACTCATGTCCTAATTGTGATATGAATGGGAATGTCCCCAAAAGCGGAACTGTTCAATGAATTGGTACTTTTTGAAAAGAGAAGAAATGAAACTGCCTTGTTTTAGACATCCAATTATTAAAAAAAAAGAAAGAACTAAAAAGATTATTTTCAGGCTCCCCTTCATATCACAAAGTTATTGAGATTGTGTGTGAGTGTGAGAAATTGGTACTTGGGGCATAACTATTTAAAGCTGAGTTGGAGTTCTCGTATTTTCTGAAACTGTCATCATGTCCAGAAAGCAGAATGAGACAGATATCTGTGAAAAATTAATGTCGCTCTTCCTCTGTCTACTCTTAATGGCATCTGCTAGATTCCATCGTGACCGACGGTCAACCAATCACAGCAGTGTGACAGTGTCAATGACGCACATGAAATCAAACTGAAAACAATTAAATCAAACTGTAAAACTAGGTAGCCCTGATCAAATATGAATTAATATTCTGTTACCGTATTGCCCATTTCTGGCAGTAAGTGTATTCAGAAACATATTTTTGAGTACTGTTTAGCTGTAAAATGCGAAAGTTTATCCGGCTGGTTGGCAGGGCTAGGATTATGCTTGAATTGGTCGCAAACTTTCTAATTTGACAGCTAAATGGTACACAAAAGAAATGTTTCTGAAAACACTTCATTTGAGAAATAAGCAAAACATTAAAGGGATTTTTAGTCATATTTGATCAACCTGGCCTAGTTTCACAGTTTGATCTGGGTTCAGAGCAGTCATTGACTCTGCGTTGTGACTACTCCGCTCTGATTGATTGTTGTAGGTCAGGCGTGTTTAAATCCAGTTCATGCCATTAGGAACACACAGAGAGGGCTCTGGGAGCAGACAGGAACAAAATATGCGGGTAGAGCTACATGACTTATTCACCGTTTGTCTGTCTCTTTGTGCTCTCAGGATATAGCGACAGTTTCAGCAAATATTTCATAGAAAATTACCAACTTCAGCTTTAAGTCTGTGAGGCTCATTACTGCTGTCACAACCCCACCACAAACCTCATCACACACACAGGCACACAAATCACAGAAACACTTAGATTCATGGAGTCTAAACTGCGTTGTCTTTGTGTTTTTCTTGTTTTAGGTGGGCAGGTCTCAGATCTTCTTGGTTAGTCCAGACACTAAGAAGGTTGCCATAGAGAAGAGTTTCAGAGAAATCTCCTTCTGCTCACAGGTATGAAGCACTATGTGTCTGCTGCACACATATTTATTTATTTGTGTGGTTTTTATTATCCTATCCTCAATCCTGAAACACCTGATCTTTTCTTTCCAGGGTATTCGTCACGTGGATCACTTTGGTTTCATTTGCAGGGAGACGGTGGAAGGAGGAAGCTGCCACTTTGTTTGCTATGTCTTCCAGTGCACAGACGAATCACTGGTGAGAGAGATCAAGGGAGAGCATAGTAGAACATGGCAAGAAAGGGATGATACATATTCTTGTTTAAAGAAAACATAATCTTTTTTTTTTCTACATTCTTTACAGAAATCCAAATAGGCATTTTTGTTTGGTACAATTCATTAATTTGTAATGCATCTACACATGTATTAACATCCTAAGTTTAACTGTTAATGTGAACACAATGCACAGTTGGGCATTCTGTGTATTTCCTGTAACTAATTGCATATACATATAATTTCACATTTTTTGTCATGGTGTGCCAAATGAACTGTCAGTTTGATAAAAAGCCTTGATCAAAAGACGGATATAATCTAATGTATAATAGTCGGCTAATGTTGCAGTGTGATTACTAGACAAATATTACTGTAGTTCTTAAAATAATTAGTCGCTGGACCAGTATTCGATCACTGTCAGAGTAAACTGGACAGCCTGTGGGAAAAATGTGTATCGTTTTTTTTTTTTTACTGCATACGATTTATCTGCAAAGAGCCATATTTTCCATCATATATTAAATCTAACCTTGAATTACGACAGGAGAGTTAATTGGTCAAGAAAAGGATGAATTTGTTCCAATCATTGTAGAAAAACAGTTTTGAAAAAAAGTAAATGTGAATTAACATTGGTAGAAGCAAAATCATAGATATCCTGACTGGCTGTGTGATGAAGGATGGATGTAAAACAGAATAAAGAAGACTGTTTTTTGCTCTTGAAGGTGGATGAGATCATGCTGACTTTGAAGCAGGCGTTCTCTGTGGCAGCCCTGCAGCAGAATGCAAAGACCCAGAGCCAGCAGTGTGACGGATGCCCCATGCAGCAGCTCCACAGACTGTGCGAGAGGATAGAAGGTAAAAATGTCGGATAATTGAAAGCATTTTCAAATCATAATTGGTTCGAGTAATATGTTGATAGGTCACGTTTATACAGTTGTATACATCTATATACACCTATACTGTAGGAAAAATAAAAGAGACATTTTGTTCAGCCAGTGTACATTTAGCCCTTTAAATCATTTAAATATAGTGGCAAAAGGCTGAACCCAACAGTAGGTTTCTGATAATTATTTGCTATTTGTATTAAATGTGTTCTGTAAGTCGACACTTCATGTGAATGTGATGGATGTAGTCAGAGTTGGAACAGTTTGTCACAGCTTGACACCAACACACACAACTTTGGAGGAAAAGTTAATTATTTTATGGTTACATGCCCACTACTATAACAAGGCCTTCAATGTTGTCTTTTTTTAAATTTTTATATTGTTTTATCTTAATAATTAACAGCCCCCAAGTGGGTATAAGGGCATATTTTGCTACTGAATTATATGACCAGGACTAGGAGGTATACAATACAGTATAAAAGGCCTTCACTATTGATCCTCCGTACCCTATATACCTTATTAACATACACTTACTATATGTAGAACAGCTGATGGGAGACTAGTCTTGCCTGCAGTGTGTTTTTATTCTATTTTTGCATATTTCTTCAGGACTACACCCATCTAAAACCAAACTGGAGCTTCAGAGACACTTGGCTACTCTAGACAACCAGGAGCAAGCATCAGTTTTTGAAAACACTATGGTAATTTGTCTGTTCCGTCTGTGCACCTGAAGGCAAAAGTGCAAATTCCTAGAGTTCCCTTTGAGCAGACTGCAGCTGGAAACAAACCAGGCTGCAGTTTTATCTTAAAGGAATACTCCACTTACCAACTGACCATTTTTTTTATCAAATACTCACCAAGTGTTGCCTTGAATTTTTGAAGAAAACTTTGTGGTGTTTGACACAGAGAACAAAAAAGCAGAGAAATGCAAACAAAGTTTTTGTTTCTAAATTCAAGGCAACAATCTGACTAATTGATATACAAATGGTAATTTTATGGGTGTGGGATTTGCAGTGACACACTGATCCGTCTTTATACATGACTTCAATATTTCTGCCACCTCATCTCTCTGTGTTTCTGGTGGTCTGTTTCACTCTCTGTAACTCTCTCAAAACTTCAGTCTCTTTTCCCAGAAACACAAGTGGATTGTTTGAGAAAGCAAATCCATTTAACTGTTAGAAATTGAAATATTTAGGCCGGTTGATGTTATTTATCCATCATTGTTTCTACAGATTGTTGTACAGTTAAAGATGAGTCTTGGGAGTCGAATGCCCTCAAATCTTTCTCTGGGACTAAGCTGACATCTGTTGGTTACTTAGCTGTACTGCAACAATACAACAGTGCTAAACTGTCAATACATGAGTTCAGAAGATCACTGCTTTTCTAATCAGCACAATGTATCCACTATAGTCATGTAATGTTTTTGTTTCTCACAAATCATCTATTTTTCCATGGTTGAACAAAACATTTATTGTATAAAAAAATGTATGTTGTCTCTGTGTGTTTCAGAGGGCTCGTCCTAAGAGCGACCAGGAAGAGAATGAGTTGGTGATGGCCTCTTTGAGGAATCTGTATGAGGAGAGGCAAAGGAGCCATCAGCACACCCTGCCTGGAGACAGCAAACAGGTTACTTTTTCACACCTCTTGTATATGCACACATATACATCACTGTACCATCTCTCTTCTTCTTATTCTCTCATTTCCTGTCGTTATTCCAATTATGTCCTTAATTTCCACAGTTCTATGATTGAGTATTTCACAGAGGAAAGATAATTAGAAAAAACATTTTATCCCTTTCACTTAGAGAGATGAAAGTGTCATACTTTACTGTTGAGGACGGCCTTCTCTCTCTCACATTCTCACTCTCTCACATTCTCAGTCACTCACATTCTCACTCACTCACTCACATTCTCACTCACATTCTCACTCACATTCTCACTCACTCACTCACTCACTCACTCACTCACTCACTCACTCACTCACTGACTGTCTTGCTTTCCATCTCCCTCCTTGTGTGTAGGTGTGTGAGGAGGCAGCTCCAGCCCCAGTGGAGGCACAGCAGAGTAGCAGTCGGCAGCGACTTGAGCAGTTCAAAAGCCGAGCCAAGCGCTCTCTGACTGAGTCCCTGGAGGGGATCTGGAAGGTAACAATCCTCTTTCTTTATCGGTTTGTATTCAATAATGCTCAACAGGTCTCAACACTAACTTTTAAAGTGGTTGCCGGGCTGGCCATCAGGTATCACCTTTTTGTTGCCTGAATTGAATATATGTTTACCATTTAAATCACCTTATATTTGGAGAAATTGAGATACTATGCAGGTAAACATCAGCTTAATAATAAAAATGTGACATAAAAGAATAAAATATCTATTACCAAACAAAACAATTTAAGTTCTAAGTATCTTTAAGTTGTTCCCAGAGTCACAACTTGATTTTCTTTGGCGTCGTCTTTGAAACAAATGTATGTGCACATGAGAGTAAACGCAACAACACAGCGTTGTATATTATTATACATATTATATATACAATATATTATATTTATTTTGGGGAGCAAATTTTGCTATTTGCTGTCCCTTTTTCTTACATGTTAAAAAATGGTTGCCACTAATTGCCATAACCAAGGTTTTCACTTTTAAATGCTGTTAGGGATCTAATGTAGAAAAGCAGGCATTTTAGAGGAGACAATTTTTCCATAATTCTTAATCTTTACATTTGAAATGTAGAAATGTGGAATCATGTGATAAGGGTCCTTGAAGTATTGTCATGGTGTGTGATCTTTGGCTACATATAAAAGCCTTGTACTGTAAATAACCTTGGCGTGTGTATTTTTGGCAGGGGGGCATTAAGGCCAGAGCTCAGAGAGACAACAGTGTAGGAAGTGACAGCGGCTCTTCCATTTGTACGGTCAACAGCAGCCTGGACCAGACTTGTCTAGATGACCCCTTGCCTGCCTCCTCCCCGCTGCGACCCACCAGCCCACTCAGGTAAACACTCCTAAACACACATGCTCACACACTGACTCCTACCTTGGGGCAGAACAGTCAGTGATTTAAAGGTCAGAGCAGGATTTCATCATGATAATAGGGGTTTATGTGACCCTGATTTCAAAGTAGTAAGTTATATACGAGCCTACAGAATATAATGATAATTTTATTTATTTATTGCTAGAAATCTGAAAGGCCATAATTGTAGAAGAGAAAATAATTGTAATTTTTAAATTATCCAAAGTTTCTTGGACTTCTTTTGAATTAAAAAACTAGGTTGTGCATATTATTAGGGTGTGACGAGACCCCCAGCTTTTTTTTAACTTTCAATGTTTACTTGATTTAGATTTCAGCAAAAAGCTGTAGTGGTTGCATAGTGATCATGTTAGCCGCGGCATAGCCTACGGTACTCACACCGGTAAGATACCCCCCCCCCCCCCCCCATATCCCCACCAAGACCACAGCCCCGCCCCGCACTGGCTGTCTCCACACAGCGTGTTCAGAAGCGTTGTGACTGCATCTCACAGAACACATACATTTCCATGTTATTATCAACCAAGTTTTAACCACATCTTTATTGACTGGTCATCTCAGTCCGTTGGGCTCGGTGGAGAAATAAAGTCAATGAATCACTTAAACACTGTTAATTTCTTCTCATGGAGCCGACATGAAAACTATTTTGATTTAGTAAATGTCTGTCAGTCAGCTGGCGAAGGCAGATTTTCCAGCAGCTGTCACTAACGGAGGCTTCGGGTCCGTAAGGTGCAGACACTGACTATAACCGTGTAGCCTGATGTTAAAGAAACTGGGGGGCTCACGTGTTACGTGTTTGTGTTATTGTGCTGATGGCACTATCTTTTTTACAGGGCTCACTGCTTACATATTCATGTCTTTTCTGTCACTCTGTTGCCGTTTCCACTTACATATTGATATCCCGAGGCAACCTTTCACCTCGACGAGAAATATCGTCACATTTTAATATCGCTAGATCTCTTGGGACGATAGCTTGTCACACCCCTAGCATATTATAAACTTGTTTTTTTTTGCCTTGGACTACATAAAGCTGTATAGGTGTATCATGATATTGTGTAGACACCATGGACAATATTTCTCCTCACATACTTTCCTCATCATCTCCAGGTGCCACAACTCAACAGGAGACCTAAAGCGCCTTGACCCCTCTCTCTCCCTGTCTCCCTCCTCCTCATCTTTACTCGGTGACGCTCAGCCTCAGGGCTTCCGCCGACGGGCCAGCACCTTCAGCCATCCTCCCACCCCTTCCTCAGCAGAATACTCAACAGTGCACACACTAACTCACACACCTCAGGACCCTACTGCAGCTACCAAGCCCAAGCTCGTACGACACTACTCTGTCAGCACCGACACTCCACACCAGAGCAAGTAAGGAGTGTGAGTGCGAGTGCGAGTAGTAAAATGTTGTTTTTAATCACAGGCTTTATTGCATAAATAACGTGTATGCTCTTTCTGGGTCAACAACTGAAAGAGATTTATACCCATGCATCAATGGTGATGATCCGGAATATGCATGTGATGGCAGTCTCATGGGGGGGGGGTGTAATACATGGGTTTCCTTTATGACACCAGGGGGATTCTGTGTCAAAGGGAAATAAGACAGAGTAGATCATCTATATATAACTACTTATTGGAGTAAACAGCCAGTTTAATGCATGGAGCGTTTGAGTTCCTGTCAGAAAAGTGATGCTTCGTCTCTTAAAATATTGACCATCAACTTTGATTCCTCTGCTCTTCAACCAAAACTCAGCTTCTTCGTCCTTATTTGTCTTTGCAGTAAATCTCTTGACAATTGAGCTTGTAGTTTAAAAGACCTCTGTTGCCTGCTCCTCATCTCTGCTTGAGGCTATTAGCTTGAAGCAGCAATAGCTGCATTGCATTATGGGTACTGTAGGCAGAATGTGTGAAACAAAAAAGACAATATCTTTGGGTCGGCCTTATTGATTTTTATGTTTTTTTGTGTAACTGTCCATCATTAGTTAGAGAATACATAATACTAAATCACTGCAGTTCTAGCTTTAATGTTGTCATTTAAACCAGGAAAAGACAATATTTACAGACTATAATAATATTATTTCCATGAGTTTGTGATGATCAACCAAATCATAAGCCAAGGAGGCAAATTTTCAGTTTAGCGCTATGTTAACATGAATGGGCATATAATAAGGCAATCATGCCACATTGAATGTTATCGGACCAAGTCTGATAGTGAAACAAGTTAATTTTGCAGAGGTTGTGACTATCAAAACAATTATCCACCGCTTTACAGCTGCAATATGTTGTAATGTTCTGATACCGATACCCGTATCGTAAATGCCTTCGATACTCTCTAAAATGCTGACAGTCATATTGGAGAGTATGCAATTCTGCACCAATCCGATACCATGTAATTTAGCCCAGAAATAAATCTACTTTAAAGTAATTTATATATGCTATTTTTCCACCATGACTCCTTGTCAAACTAGAAAATAAATCTATGGTGCTGACTGGCTTATTGTCCGTCACCCCACAGCGCTCATTGGCTCCTTTATTTTTACGGTCAAGAAACTGTAGTTTCATGTCACCATGCCAGACGATTCAGTCCAGTTAGTGGAGTGGGCAGATTCAGGTCTGGACCCGGGCAAGTATCTCATAGTTCTACCTTCAAAAAAACGTTTTTCTTTTACCCTGCTTTTTCTCTTCACCCCTTTTTCAGTTCTCATACCTTTTTCAGTTCTGTTTGACTTTCTTTGCTCTCTCTTTCTCTTTTGGCACTGCTTCTCAGACATGTCCCAACTGACTCCACCCTTCCTCCTGTTCCTCCCTGCCCTTCATCTCCCTCTCCTCTCATCCTTCATCATCCTACCTCACCCTCTTCTGGAGCACGACTCAGTAAAAGACGGTGAGACTCTTGCTTTTGTTTCAGTTTAATTCATGCAGTACCTCTTTTCTCTGTTTTTTGTGCACTTATTAACTGTCAAATCCTTGACCTTTATTTCCCTGTTATTATGTAAAGCCCTGTTCAGGCAGAGAAAACATGTTACACATTGGTTGACAGCTTGAAAAGAGATCCATACTGCCTCTTTTCAAAGTTGCACTATTTTCCGCTTTTTTCAATTCAGTACTTCAGTTTAAAACAATGTATCAAAATCCACGGGCCTCTCTGTGTGAACAGGGTTCCTCTTTTCATCTGTTTTCTGCCTCCTTTTTTCACCTCCATCTCAGTCATCTGGGTGGTCTGCGTGCTCGTCTCCACTCCTCCTCCTCTGTCCCTAATTTTTTGAAATTTCCATTTCTGGCCCCTGTCCAAGAACATGATTGTCCTGAGACAAAGAGCAGGTACACACACCTACACCACACCATAGTCACATCATGTTAGTGTGTCAAGCAAAGTTACAATGTTTGCTCATTCTTTCATGGATGACATAAACTAATTTAATGTCTCAATTTTTTGATATACAGTATAAACGTGTGTATATTGTATCAACTACGACCTACTGCATTTTTAGCAGGGTATATTATGTAACCATTGTGTGTGTGCTTATTTGTGTTTTAGTGATGTAGCAGCTCTGTCTACACCAAGTGCAGCTTGTGGGACAGGTGAAAGCCCTCTGCGCAGCCACCGACACTCATGGAGGCAGCAGATCTTCCTACGGGTTGCTACACCTCAGAAAAACACGGAAACCAATGGTAAGAATGCACACACTCGCAAGTCACACCATTAACTCAAATCAAAGCTCCCCATAGGGACTAATGATTGGCCCTTCTAGTAAGACACTGACATTGTCTTACTTATTTATCAGTCCTTAAGAAAGTTTAAAGTCACCTGGCGACTTGGTAGGTTGGAAAAGAAAAGTGTCTTCCTTATAAAAGCAACCGTTACCTTGGATTAAATCTGATTAAGTCCCCACAGAGTATTTTATTTATTTATTTATTTTCTTACTTAAGAAGGCAATCATGCTACCATATCATTTGAATACACTAGAGGGTCAGAGAACATGTGTCTGTGTTTATAGTGGGATCATACTGAGTTCCTGTGTTAGCAAGATGACAGAAATTTGTATGTAAAAACACAGCTGCTATTTACGGGCAAGAAAGAGGGATGTACCACAAGTTGTCTCACAGAATAACAGCAAGCATGAGATTTAACTGTGGAATTGCATGATATGCTTCTATTCAGGGTTTTAAGGCCTGCAACCATAGTAAAATACATTCAGAGGACAAGATCCCACGTTTGTCTTTAACTGCAGAATTACAACAATTTTAAATAGGTAACACTTAACTATAGCCTACAAAGGAGGCTGAATCAAATGAAAAAATAAATAAATAAATAAACCAGCAACAATAACGTTAAGAAAGAACTGTGGAAAGCTGTGGCCGCAGGCATTATGTTTTCAGGTCTTCCGTCCGCCTGTCCCATTCTTGAGAACGAGATACCTCAGGAAACCTTGGAGTAATGTTCCTCAAATTTGGTCTGGACAGTTTGGATGTAGACTGCAACTTGACTTGGTGGAGCCATACAACCGCAAGGCCATAACTAGTGCACTGTAGATTATGATATTTGCTTTTCATCTCAAAAAGAATCACCTCAAATCCTAGAATCTCTAAATGTGTGTGTGTGTGTGTGTGTGTATTTAAGGCAATACGCTTGCAATTTACCATGAATAAGTTTACTATTTAAACAATTCAAAGTAGTGTATGCGATTCTACCGCATAGTCTTCCTGTTTGTCTTCCTGTTTGTTCGTCACTATGGAATATGGATAGAGAATGGAGATTTTGCCTCGATAATTGTTTGTAATTGAGTAACTTGAGTTACTCGATTAATTGTTTTAGCCCTACATGTTTGTGTGCATAGAGGGGTTTGGCAGATGAGATCTTCACACTTGACTTATATTGCGGGCTCCAGTTGTAAACTTCAACATGTCTTCTAAAGAATAAGGACGTTCCAGGTCAATACGCTTATGTAAACACACATGAAAGATGATGTTTATGTAAATACAGGCATGCTTAACATCCTACCAAAGTAAGAGCATGAGCAAGACACCTCACATGTACTTCATTACCTGTGTTGTTTTAAAACAGCCATACTAGGTCCAGAAGTGTAGAGAGTGGTGCAGTGACAAAGCCTTTCCACTCTGTGTCACTCTTTCATTTAACGTCATGGTACATGTGTAATTAGAAAAAGGAAAGGGATAAGAATAACTCACTTTAATAGAGCTTTTTCTTACTTGACTGTTATCTATTATGTTAAGTGATCCTTAATACACTGGTAGTCATGTCCATTCAAGCATTTTTTATTTTGGTGGGCTGTGGGATTTTATCTACTGAGAAGTGACAACCCAACCACTAGTTTTGGCCAGAAAGGCACCCACTGCTAATTTCCTTTTCTCTTGACATCCCAGTGTAGATATGCATAAAACACATTAACGTGATAAAGTCAATGTAAATATGTCAATGTTTATTTTTCTGTTGTGTGAAATCTGTTCTCCAAAACACCTGTGCGGAGGGAAAATAGATTAAAATATATAAAGCATACAGTATGGCAAGAAAAGCTGATCGAACTCAGTCCCACTCTGAGTGTCTAAACTTAAGACTAAAACAAAGAATCATATTTCTCAATTGTTTTCGCACTGTGATTGATTGGTATGTATATGAGTTGTTGTGGCGCCTTGTGATCGATTTGTAGCTTTGAATACTGCATTACTGAAAAAGCTTTCATTGCTCTGACTCGGTCTGAATCAGTTGATATTGTCTGTCATAGGGCTCATGTTTTACACTGAAGGCTGATCTGAAATTGTGTGTATAGGCTTAAATGCCTCAGGTAAGGGAGGAAAAATCAAACTTGGCCTGCTGGAGATTTATAGCCCTGTCAAATATTTAACAAGAAGAAAGGCCTGTCTGTCTGTCTATCTGTGCAGTTGTGCAGACGTGGGAATGATGCATGTGCTTGCATGTCATCAGATCCTGTGTTTTGATAATTACATGCATTGTGTGTGTGTGTGTGTGTGTGTGTGTGTGTGTGTGTGTGTGTGTGTGTGTGTGTGTGTGTGTGTGTGTGTGTGTGTGTGTGTGTGTGTGTGTGTGTGTGTGTGTGTGTGTGTGTGTGTGTGTGTGTGTGTGTGTGTGTGTGTGTGTGTGTGTGTGTGTGTGTGTGTGTGTGTGTGTGTGTGTGTGTGTGTGTGTGTGTGTGTGTGTGTGTGTGTGTGTGTGTGTGTGTGTGTGTGTGTGTGTGTGTGTGTGTGTGTGTGTGTGTGTGTGTGTGTGTCCACCATACCTTCTGTTTAAATAAAAGAGTTTCAATCGCATGCATTAAACCTGCCTGAAAGTAAGTATGGTTGCACACATTACTTTCACATTGATTCATCAGATTTATTTTTTTCAATCAATCATTTATAAAATGATCTATATAAAATAATATTATACAATTAAGCTGAGATTCCAGGATGACCTCTTCAAATGTCTTGCTTCGTCTGACCAACAGTAAAAAAAGAAACTGAGAAAAATCCTCACATTTGAAAAGCTGTTTTATTTTTTGCATATACCTAAATCAGTTAGCAAAAATGTTGTTGGTAGATTTTCTGTCGATCGGTTACATTTATTTATTTATTTTTCTTCGATGAATTGACTAATTGTTTTGTCTGTGAAATCTGTCTGAAAAATTTGGAAGATTCAAGTTTCATCATCGATCACCAGTGAAGCCTTTAAAGGGGGTTGTTGTTGTCCTGTAGTTTCCTTATGAACAGTCCAATGATGTGGTATTCAGTTTTGCCACATTTTTTTAAGTGGCATCTCTGGATTTTTGTCACTTTTGATTTCTGTTCTTACAGAAAACAGAATTGTTTTAGACGGAGGAACAACAGAGTCACACAGCAGCCATACTTAATTATAATTTATTGGAATCACAATTACACACTTTATAGTATAATGCAACTGAATAAAATAAACCTGAAGTAAAAAATGCAATAATGAAGCAGGTAATATAATTCTATTGATGCTGTGTAAGAGTTAGTGTAATAAAGGTCAGTACTTTATGTACTATCCCCAGAGAAGAAATGTTAAGGTGAGATAAAGAGTCAGAAAAAAAGGACTGACTTGTGTAGTTTAAATTTAAGTTGTCTTTTTCCAGGAAAATTAGATAAATCACAAATGCACAGCATCTTGGAAAATATTAACTTTGAAGTACTGTAATTGAATTACACTTACAAAGACAGCTGTACAAATTATTGATTCATGTGTTCCCTTCTGCACACACCGCTCTGCATTATGTGTTTGGATCTAATGATTGCAACAGGAATGTGGGACCAATGTGACCTTTTTATCCACCTTCCCACTGAAAATGCTGCTCAGAAGGGATAAGTGAGGTTTAGGCATGTCATTGGGCACTAAGTTTCCCTTTCAAATGAAACTGGTAAACAAAACTTCAGACATTTCTCCTCATCATTTATGAAATCTGCACCTGAAGTTTATTTAGTCAGTCAACTGCCATGAAGTGAAAGAAAAACGGTGCCTTTAGCAGGTCAGTGTGATGGGCTTTGTGCTGGCTGAATGCAATGCTAAGTCGGGTTGAGTTGGGCGTGTCTTTATGTGTGTGCTTACACGCGTGCGTGCGTGCGTGTGGTGTGTCTCAAGGTCATGTTGACAGTCCACACACAGACAGCGCCAGAGGAAAGCGCCAGCCTTGTTGACCCACTTTGCATGTTATGTGTTTGTTCTGGGACATGATTCTGCTGAAGTATTTGCTCAGGGAGTGGATCTTGCCACTTTGTGCAAATGTTTGTGTGTATGTGTGTGTGTGTGTGGGGGGGGGGGTTAAGACATAGTTTAAGCATTAAGTTTAAGGCGTATACAGTACGGTAGCTTTTATGGTCAAGGTTAGGATAAGGGGCAGTTCACTAGGAAATAAAGTGTGTGTGTGTGTGTGTGTGTGTGTGTGTGTGTGTGTGTGTGTGTGTGTGTGTGTGTGTGTGTGTGTGTGTGTGTGTGTGTGTGTGTGTGTGTGTGTGTGTGTGTGTGTGTGTGTGTGTGTGTGTGTGTGTGTGTGTGTGTGTGTGTGTGTGTGTGTGTGTGTGTGTGTGTGTGTGTGTGTGTGTGTGTGTGTGTGTGTGTGTGTGTGTGTGTGTGTGTGTGTGTGTGTGTGTGTGTGTGTGTGTGTGTGTGTGTGTGTGTGTGTGTGTGTGTGTGTGTGTGTGATTTTCACACCTGAAAGCTTATTCTCCGGCTTTGTTCTACTGAAGTAAAGTAGGAGTCTATATGTTTGTCTAAAAAATAGGAGAGTCGCTGTCTGAGTGTGTCACACTTTTAACTTAAGAGCCATTTGTTTGTATAGAGACTGCTGGTTTCAACACGTCTCAGAAAGTCTCGCTGACACAGACAGACATGAATGTAAACCTCACCTGGCACAAAGAACCCTATTGTCATTGTTTGTGTCTGTGACCAAATTGAATCGCAATGTTCCTACCAACTGAAAGAGAAGTGATATCTTGGTAGTTGTTATGTCCTTCCTCTAAACAACACAGGGTATTTTGAGGTTTGGGATCCACCCTGTACTTTGGGGTGGAGTCACACAAACTTTTTTTTTTACTCTGTGTGTGTGCGCTGCACTTGACTGTGTCAAATATATCTATGTTTAGAATTTTTTCATTTTATTTTGCTTGAGTGTCCAAGAGACTGTTGCAGAATGACTTGACTTGGGTTTTTTGACTTTGGGTCAATCCAATCCAATCCTTTCTCCTAACAAGCATGTGCTGTTAGCAATTCAAATTTCTATAATTTCATCACACTGTTACCTCTTTTATTTCTTTACTGTATCCTACTGCTGCAATAGACACCTAATGTAGAGTGATCTGATCTAACCTAACATCATACAATCTGATATGTCTTTCAGAGCGGGGGGATCCCTGTCTAGAGGGGGGCAGGGTGTGCGTGGGCCAGGTGGGAGTTGGAGGAAGTGGGGACTTGTCCATAAAGGTGGTCCCTGAGGAGAGGACGAAAAAGAGCAAAGAGGAGCTGAGGGAGCTCTGGAGGAAGGCTATCCTGCAGCAGATCCTACTGCAGAGGATGGAGAGGGAGAACCAGAAACTGCAGGGTGAGTTGGATCGATTAAGGGGAAACATACACAAGGAGCCTGCATAGCCTTTTTTGTAATTTATTCACATGACCATAAACAAAAAAATCTTGTTATATCTGTGCTCACATCCTCAAATATGTACTAAACAGACAAGTGAATCTATGCTTCACTACAAAGATCAGTATAATCTCTCTTAATCAGCTGATTAGCAGGAATGGTCTGCAGATTTTTTTACAGCTCACTGCAGATAAATACATATTTTTTTACACAGGCGTTTAGTTGACCTGTATGCACCAGGTCAACTAGAGGCCTTGGTCTTAATTCTGTATTGTGGTTTTTTTTTCATGATGTATTGTGTTCCTTCTGTGTTTGCCCTGTATGTTGCATTATGCCCTTTTAAAGCACTTTGTGACTTATGTCTGAGAAGTGCTATACAAATACATGTTACTTTCTTACTTTACATTAACACAGACATTGCTGTGTACAGTTTTGCAGTGAAAGTGACTTTTTGATAGCGCTGTACATGTGACAGCCAATGTGTCCTGTCAAAGGGAATTAAAGACTTGAATGTTTGCCAGGTTTTTGAAGCCGAGAATGGTAGCTAGATGCTACAGTAGCTAGATAATACAGACTTACTTATAGTTTAATTTGATGTCTGTCTATGTTTGTCTGTCTAGGTTTTTTTCCTAGAAGAAAAATATACAAGTCTTTCTTAAATCCCTCTTTGGAAAAATGCTTCTCCACATGTGCACAAACACAGGCACAGGTTAGGTAATGAGGTACACACCATTTTTTTTAATTATGATTTAGACCTGTCACAAGGAACATGTTATAATGTGTGTGTTATGTAAGGGTGTGCCAAGTGCACTACCTCTTTCCTGACCCAGTTGGCACATGTCAACACACACTTAGCTACGCACCACACCCCTAACTACCTGCCCTGTATACAAACCATTAATACACACACACACAAACACACAGCACTTCATCCATCAAATGAATAGCAATGCCTTCATAACAGGGTGTGGATGGAGAGAATGTGGGTCAATATTGATAAAAGAAAAACAAGTCCAGGCAGCTATTTCACACACACACACACACACACACACACACACACACACACTCGCCATACTCTTACTATACACACCTAAATACTGCAGTGTGTGGTGGTGGAGTTAAATTGTGTTTTATTCCCAACACAGGGTGCGCTCCACCTTTTATCCGTTATTTGTCTGGGTGGAGCTCAACTCCCTGTCCTCTATTCTATCTGTTTATCTCTCACACTGCTGCCTGTTTTGTGGGTCATCTCCGAAGGTGTGTGTGTATCTTTGTCAGGTCCAGGGTGGGGTATCCTATCTTGTTGTGTATTATCATGGGCGGAGTGTTCCGGTGACAGAATGGGAGAGAAGCAAGAGGAGAGGTCGGAGAGTCCTGATGGACCAGACTCTGCGCCCTACAGACAGCTGATAAGACAGAGAGCAGAGCCGCAACCTCTACAGCAGCATCTATTCTTACTCAGGGTGTGTCGGCTATCTGCTGCCACCAAGTTTTCTGCTTTTATTATACAGACTACTCCTTCCAGATCACTCCCGCCACTTCTCTGTTTTTGATTACTGAGACCTTTTAGTTTCATTTAATTTCACACCTCTTTTTTTTATGTGTTTATCCTGGATTTTAGTGTGAGTTATATGTGGGAATGTTGATAATTAATCCCTAAACCATTTAACTGACAGATTTCTAAAAAAAATTCTTGCATGGTACAAGAAAAAATAGGCTATACAATCTTACATGAATTCCTCCTGTTGACTGCACAACTAATTTCGCCTGTTTCCTGGAAGGTGTCAGTGCAGGGTATAACAGGAAAGGCACTACTGTCTCTTTCCTGTCTCATAGTGATGATGTCACCCTCCCCAGCTCTGCCAAGTTGCAGCTGGTCACTGGGTGGACACCACACATGAGCAAAAAGGGTGGGGGAATCCACAAGGGGAAGAGGGAGAGTGGCTGAACTGACGAGACAAATTTGGGATTGAATAGAAAGAGTTTAGTGTCGGAAGAAATAGGGAAGAAAAGAATGGCCATGGGTTAAGAGATTAGGGAGGAAAAGAGAGGAAGGGTGTTGTCAGAAAGAGAGAAACAGATGAGGGGCGCTGGATGTGACCTCACCTTCTTTGATCACTGGTGTCAACATGTTGCAACAGAATCTTGCAACAGTTTGTGTCTTTCTGTCTAGTTTGTACACTGTGTTAATCTGAAAGTCACAAATGTGCTCATGCAAAACAAAAAAATATCTTATTATAACACAGCAGTGCGGTGTGTTATAATATGTCCCCCTGTCCAAAGGATCTGGTATCCCTTGATTTAGTCTGTTTGTGGATTATGTTCAAACTTCCAAACAACGTTACAATGTGATTAGATCCAATAAAACTAGTGTTTCACCCTCTAAGCCCAAAACTGCAGACATGACAAGTAGCTTCACCTAGCTGGTAAAACCTAGTGGAGCGTTAAGCAGCTAAAGAGCCAGATATTTCCCTGGCCAGAAACATGACTCAAAATAAATGATAATTTGCCTCTGTATCATCCAGCAGTTACAGAGCTAACAAGTCGGGTACATCAGCTACAAAAAGGTAGTGATGTTTAAAATGTGTTTATCCTGGATCTGTGTTCACAACTTGGTTCCACTGTCCTAAAGTGGTAGAAGAAAAAAAAAATGCAATTGCAGGTTTGAAAGAAAACAGTGAAAAGTCCAATATGGTGCTAAAACTGCAGCACTGCTCCTGCAGCTATTTTTCACAAATTCTACGCTGACTGACTGTTTGCCTCCAATACTTGGAAAGGTTTTCTGTTCTCAGAGTATGTAACATGCTTATTTGATTCATTACCACATGTCTAAAATCTCCTGTGATTATTTTGTCTTTTGTGATCAATTCAGTCCCTTGACAATGACAGCCTCTTTCATGATATACAAAAACAAATGGAAGTAAAACCAAAAGAACAACACAATATGTGCAGGGCTTTGTGCTTTGTGAAGACTCACCTGGCCGAGCGTTGTTTTTGTCACATTATTGACAGTATTATGTATTTTTTGTGTATTTATGTTGGTAGCCTCAGAGAGTGATCTGCAGAACAAACGTCTAAAGTTGGACTACGAGGAAATCACTCCGTGTCTGAAGGAGGTCACTCTGGTCTGGGAGAAGATGCTTGGAACTCCTGTGAGGGCAAAGGTCAAATTTGACACAGAGACCATACACGCTGCTGTTGGACAAGGTACATTTGGCTCCACTAATACATATATCAGTGCTTCCTTTTTTTTAGAACAATATTGACCAAAGCTTAATGTATAAAAGCTGAACTGAAAATATGTAGTGTTTCTCATAATGTATCTTTTCTCCTTATCAGCCCGTTTCCCAAATATAGCAAAACAAAAGAGCAAAAATTCTATTCAATTCAGCATTTGTGTGTACAGTACCATGTAAGTGTATTTAGGTGTATGGTATATTTAGAATACCTTTGTCACTATATTTTCTCAACTATAGAACATTTGTATTCCGAGGCATAAGCTCAGCTGGACTGTGTACCGTAATACGCTGCACATCAGCTGTTTGGGTCAGACTTTCAGCAGTGTATGAAAGTGACAACAAATACAATATCTTTTTTTAGGTGGCTAAAATACATTTAGCACCTGCCCCCATCCAGAACAGTACTCTGCTTGCATTCCATGTCTATCCCTTTTGCTATGCATTTAGAATATTTGCCTACAAATATGTGTTCCTAAGGTCAAGAATGAATCTCTACACTTGAGGGAAAATACTGTTGAACATTGTGTCCCTGCACTGTTTAGAAACTTTTTCTATGGGCTAATTAACTTGTCTCTGTCTGTTAGTATTTTTATGGACAAGTTAAGGCTCTGCACAGACCTGAACAGCTGTCAGTGACAGCATGTTAGCATGTTATTCCACCTTTGCACTACCCCGCCTTCATCCTTCTTCATCTCTTATCATCTCCGACAGGTGTCCCAAGGCAACATCGAGGCGAGATCTGGAAGTTTCTGTCTGAACAATACCTGCTCAGGCAGACCGTCCCATCCCGACCCCCTGCTAATCACACTCCGTACAAAGAGTTGCTGAAACAGCTCACCTCGCAGCAACACGCCATCCTCATCGATCTGGGTAACTCAGACGCACAGAAAATATTTACTTACTGGCGTTTTTAGTTGCTTAAATTTGGAAGTATTCTGCAATATGGAAAGAACACCGTCACACAAATGTACACATGGCTTAAAACACAAATGTACACAGGGCTTAAAACACAAATGTACACAGGGCTTAAAACACAAATGTAGACGGCTTAAAGGCTTCTGAGGCGCCATGCCTGATTCCAGGCATAGAGCATTTTTAAATTCATATAATAGTTCTGTTCAATACATTGTCCACATTTCCAACTCCAACTCCAACAATCTCCAACTTTTCAGGCTCACAAATCGTTTATGGCTTTAACCCCTGTGTACTACACAAAAACAACACTCACATTTTAGACAGTGTAAAGTGTTTAATCCAGGTCCCTTAAATTAAAATAATTGTAGATCTAATTGTCCCTACTGGTTTTCTGTCATTCTTTGACAAGTATGATCTTTAAAAAAAAAAAAAAGGTAGTAAATTACCTTCTTGTGATCTTTCATTAAGTTTGGTGAACTCTGGAGAAACCCTGCACGGAGTACATTTCAGTGTCTCAAACCTCATTTTAACGCTTTCACCTTCAAATGTACCCAACACCTCCCACCCAAAAACCCACACACACACACACTCCACCCACATAACACCCACATACATATGTACACACATCCACCCATACATCCATCTATGTAGCACTTAACATCTCCTGTTTTTGCTGTTGACCCTGTGTCTTTCATCTATCATGTTATTCACTGGGTGCGGAGGGAGGTAACGGCATTTACACTGACGGTTTGCTAATTTAAAGGTGTTATGTTCTGTAGGATAAAAGCGTTTAAAGTGTTTATGATACTGAAGCAGCAAAGAGGGTTGCAGGCAGAAAATGCACAGCACCTAAAGTCCGTCTACTTCCGTAAACATGCAAATGTGCAGTTCACAAGTTAACATAAGTTAGGCAAGAGGATGAAGGTAAAAAATGTAGGCTTGTAAAGTTTAGCACTCCCACACCTTACATTCAGACCCACACACACCCTTTCCGCAGGCAGGGGAGGGAGTTGTGGCATTATGTTCACAATCTTGAAGCCCCCACATCACATTCAAAGCATACACTCTCACAGGGATGGTTGTTGTCTTCTCTAAAGCCTTACTGTCACCCACTGTAAGTCAAGAAGTTCCAACACACATACCTGCCAATTACCAGCCCGTCCACATGTTCTTTTACAGATCCCAGGACATTATGCTGTCATGTTTGAAAGGCACATGTTCCGTCAGCCGCTACATGTTAAGCTTCTGAAGAGGGTATGCTGTCTTTGTTTAAAGCTGGGTGTTTTCATCAACATATTTGTAAGCGTGGAAAGTTGGAATGGGTCGGCACATGCTCCTTTTTATACATCAACAGCAAAGTGTTAAGTCTAGCATCCTTAGGACACATTTAGCAGAGTTTGTATGCTTATTTCAAGCACATGAACACACCCAGGGGCTTTGGCCTCTTGTGGATAGCTAGTTCACACAGATTCCAGACAAATTTCAGTCAAAATCAAATAAATCCAACTTAATTAGCGGTTTTATCAGGTTGATCTCAAACATCAAATAGGCACTTTGTCTGGTGCAGCATTTAATACTCAATACAACCAGTGCAGATGTTTTTGCAATATAGATCATATCTCGTTCTTTTCTTCTGTCACAGGTCGCACTTTTCCCACTCATCCATATTTCCAAGCTCAGCTGGGGGCAGGACAGCTGTCTCTGTATAATTTACTGAAAGCCTACTCACTGCTGGACCCAGAGGTATGATTGGATTATCTTTGAGTATTCTTTCTTTCACTTTCTTTTTGAGTGTCTCTCTCCCTCTCCCTCGATGATGGACTCAATGGAACTGTCAACTGTCTTTACGGCTTAAACCTTTTTCCCCTTTCCTTCTATAGGTAGATGTCAAGTTTGTTATTGTTATTCCTGCAGGTAGGCTACTGCCAGGGCTTGTCCTTCATTGCGGGAGTGCTGCTGTTACATATGGGTGAAGAGGATGCCTTCAACATGCTCAAATTTCTAATGTATGACGTGGGGCTCCGCAAACAGTACCGGCCTGACATGATCATCCTGCAGGTAAAATGCACACACTGAGTCTCTTTGTCCCACATAGCACACATTTACAGAATCTGACACTGTCTGCCCCCTACATGATCATTTTTTCTCTGATACTTGTGTGTATACGTAGTTATGATATAATGAAATTTCTTTTATTTTCTTATCCCTCCTTTTTTCTTCTCAGAATTACAGCGATCAGGTTACATTTTCATATTTAACAAAGTGAAACCCTTGGTTTGGTTAAGGTCGGACTAGATTTGTACTTGATGCAAGCAGTATTGGGAGTCCGGCCATAGATACCCATGGTGTAGCGTTTGAATTATGATGAAGCTTCAGATTTCACCATTTTATAGAACTACTGTAACACTAGACGTACGAACCTACTGTACATGTTTATGCTTTATTGTGCTTGCCTTATATATCTAACAGTTGTGTTTACAATAATTCATTGACTTTGTGAGCGAGAGCAGCAGTGAGAAGTTTCTTCTTTTTTTTTTCTTGCTGTATACTGAGTTTACTTGTTTTGTAATTGTCCCTTTTTCCTTTTTTGTTGTTGTTTTGTTTTTGTCTGCTGTTCTTAGTTTTATGGGTGACTGGCCATGTTTCATATCTGTTTATATTCTTATGTCTTTCTAAAATTCAATAAAATGTTTTTTTATAGAAAAAAGAAAGTTAATGAGAAGTGGAGCTTCACAGATAAGGGGTTTGGGAGAGATTGTTTTTTTTGTGACAGCAGCGCCAATACAATGAGCTGCAGTTTTTTTGATGACATTGTATCTGATGCAATGGTATGGCCCGTTTAAAATATTTTGTTCATTTACAGTCATTGGCAGGGGAAACCAAAAAGTTAATTTTGCACCCTGGGTGCACGTCACATGCATATGATCCAATGCTCTGCCATAACTCCTTAATGTGCAACAAATCCAACGTTTAAGACAATGTATAAAATAACAAAAGCACAATGTGCACATAATATACACTTACACTCAAGCTCCCAGTCTGACCAATAAAAACCCTCTGGTATGTTGTTCCTGTCAGATTCAGATGTACCAGTTGTCGCGGCTGCTCCACGACTACCACAGGGATCTTTACAGCCACCTAGAGCAGCAAGAGATTGGACCCAGCTTATACGCCACCCCCTGGTTTCTTACCGCCTTCGCCTCACACTTTCCCCTCGGCTTTGTGGCCAGAGTCTTCGGTAAGCTTTTAGAGATGTCTATGTCTCTGCACTCATAGATCACACTCTTGTTTTACTTGGTCACCACACTGTTTCTTCGTCCTGAGAAAAAAAGTGCTCCAGTATGAAGAAAGAAGCAGGAATCAACTGTCACAACTCCACAGTCAACTTTTCTTATTAGATATGATGATGATCCTTTGCAATAAAGTCTGGAACAGCAAGGCTCGTACACGCAGACACATTTGAGATAAAGTCTACATGTGTCACGTACAGGCTCTTGTTTTTCTCTGAAATTACCTTTTATCATTTGTGTAAATACCATCACACCCACAGGCCGTTGATATAAAGTAGGTGTCTTTTATTTGTACTTTTTCCCTCTCCCTCATTCCTTTCTTACTGTTTTCATGCCTAATTTCTTACACGGTGCCCAATCAGTGAACCAGACTGTCTGGCTCCTCATGCTCATCTGAGCATAACTCTCTCTCTCTCTCTCTCTCTCTCTCTCTCTCTCTCTCTCTCTCTCTCTCTCTCTCTCTCTCTCTCTCTCTCTCTCTCTCTCTCTCTCTCTCTCTCTCTCTCTCTCTCTCTCTCTCTCTCTCTCTCTCTCTCTCTCTCTCTCTCTCTCTCTCTCTCTTAAAACAGGGTTTCAGTTGTTTGTCTGTGTGTGTGCGTGTGTGCGTGTGCGTGTGCGTGTGTGTGTGTGCGTGTGTGTGTGCGTGTGCGTGTGCGTGTGTGTGTGTGTGTGTGTGTGTGTGTGTGTGTGTGTGTGTGTGTGTGTGTGTGTGTGTGTGTGTGTGTGTGTGTGTGTGTGTGTGTGTGTGTGTGTGTGTGTGTGTGTGTGTGTGTGTGTGTGTGTGTGTGTGTGTGTGTGTGTGTGTGTGTGTGTGTGAGAATCGTCAAAGCACTGAATTCTTTGATATCATACCGTATGTGGGGCTCCACAACACCACTCCCATTCCTTAATCTGTTGTATGATCTCATGCAATCCTGCCAAACCCTTACCCCACCCTGATGCATTCAAAGCACATAAATACACACACCTCCTCCCTCTATGGCCTGTATTTATGTTTGCTTAAACCTTTTTATTGACGTCAATACATCTATCATTTAAAAAAACAAACTCAAAAGACACAAATCAACACAGTAAGCTGTGCTGTGAGAGTCTGTCATTATTTATTTTACTGTTGTCATTTTTCACACCAGGGCTTTTTCTCTTCCTTCGTCGTAGCCTGTTCTGTAGCCTTTTCACTAATTTTTGTCCTCTTTCAGATATGTTGTTCCTGCAGGGGTCAGAGGTCATATTTAAGGTGGCCTTGAGCCTGCTGGGGAGTCACAAGCCTCTGATCCTGCAGCATGAGAGCCTGGAGTCCATAGTGGACTTCATCAAGACCACGCTGCCCAACCTGGGCCTGGTGCAGATGGAGAAAACCATCAACCAGGTAAGGATTAGTACAGTATATATAGTTAAATTTGCAAGAAAAATTAGTTAAATGGTGACAAAGATTAAAGAGGTAGTCCGGGGATTTATTTACTTCCATAAAGTCAGGGGACCCACATTTTAATAAGAGTCTGGTCAATATTGAAGCAGCATGGACTGAAATGTCCAAACTTTTTAGTTTCTGCTATATGTCTCTCGTATAATATGACAACATCTTTCATTAAATATAGAATATCACCAGACTCCATCATAATCAGATCATTTAAAGATCCCATATCGTAAAAAGTCAGATTTCCATTTGGTTTGATTATAAAGCAGGTTGAGGTGTTACCTAAACACTGAAAGTGTGAAGTGTCTTTAAATGAACCGTCAGGACTTCTGCACGGTTGTGATGTCACAGCTATACTATGCATAGATAAGTGCCGCTGCAGTCGTTGGAAGTCTTTTCTAACACCTTGGCCGGTAGCTGTAGCCGCCTTGGCTTGATTGTTACCCCATGTGTATTAATTAATTTGCACTTTCCCTTTTCAAATAAACCTTAAACTAAATTCCCCGGCTGAAATGACAATGCAGAGAGGCCAAGAGCGCAGATGAGGACGATCCATAACCGCTGACCAATCGGAGCAGACTGCTTTTTCTGGAGGTGGTCTGCAGTATGAACCTGAAAATGAGCTTAATATGGGACCTTTAACTTAACATACTCATGCAGTAGGGATTTCTCACCTCCTGTCAACTTTTGGATGATAAATGAATTGGCACAGGTTTGGTAACCTGATCCCGTGTCGTCTCGTATGTCTGTCTGTAAATACTTGTTGTTAGTGAATGTGCTCAAGAAACTATTAAGACGTCCCTCACTTCACTCAACAAATGTTTCATGATCCGATTTTAAAACTCATGCTGGTGAGAAATATAATTGCTTTATGACAAATTAAAGAAATGGAGAATGATATTCTGCTCGAGTGACAGTTGCTAACAGTGGGAGCCGCACGCTCTCCTGGGTGGAGTGTTGTTGAAGTAATTTAACCTTCACCTCATGCGTCAGTGTTTGTGGTGAAGTAAACAGGAAAACTGCCGTATGTCAACAACATCATGCACAAATGTTGAATGACTCCTATAACAGTCATATCAGACTTCCTAGTGTAACATTGTTTTTATGAGTCAGTCTCATGTAAACTGATGTCAACATGGAACCATTAATATGGACAGTAATATAAGTTGTTTGTGGTCTTGAGATTGGAGGAGCCGACGAGAGTTTGTGATGAGTCAAAGGCATGTAGAGAGAGAGAGACATGTTACCAAAGTACTCTATAGTTTAGAAAGTATGCATTTACCATATAATTTGCATAAGATAGTGACGGAGTGTTGAGTCATGCTCTAGCTTGCCGGTACTTTCCCTCAGGTGCCACTTATTCACACTAAGGTTGTCTATATGTTAACTCTGGTGTGACTCATAGTTTCACAACAACAAAAAACTGCGTACTTACAGGATGTTTGGAGCTGTGTATGCAAAACATCTCCATTGTTTCTTTTCTTTAACCGGCACTTAAAGGGATGGTTCCATAATTTTGGCCATCATTCCTTTCAGAAGTGATGACATTGCACTGACCAAGTTAGATTGCTGAGATCTGAGTGCATGGTTACATTGTTACAGCTGCAGATGGAGTCAGAGTTATTAATATTATTACCTTACACATTGATACAGGTCATAGTTGTACAATTAGGAATTGTAACCAACATTTCTGGTTTGCTCCTTTTAGCATTTATTTCTAATAAAGTGCTGAAAAAAATGTCTTTGCCTAATGGTTCAGTGTGTTGGATTTAGTGGCAACTATCAGAAACTTCAGTGATGCATAAACGTGAAAGGTCCGTTCTGGAGCCTGTATCTGCTTTGTCTCTTCTGGGCTACTGTACAAACATGGCAGTGCAAAACGGTGTAAATATGTCCATATGTGGATATTAACAGCGCACTTTAAGGTAATTAAAAAGCACCGATTCTTATTTTCGGATAATTATACACCAATGAAAACATACTTAATAATACTATATTCCATTTCCATTTCTTTGCACTGAAACTTTAATGAACAAATAATGTCCTTTAAAAAAAGGTAAATGAGCAATAAACAAAGGAATCTGAAGTCCAGATACAGGCAGATGCAAACAAGACGGAAGAATTCAGAGCACACTTCCTAAGTGTAATACAAAGCCTTTAATATTGCACAGCTGACACCAACGCATTTCCACTGAAAGGCAAAACCCTGAGAAAGACTTGAAACTTGTTTGAATCCGTTGTTAAACTGCTTGTTTACAGACTATTGTAGCTTTGCCCGTGAAGAAGGGCGTCATTCTTAGATTTCAGCAATTATTTTGGTGAGACAAAAGTGATGGCCAAAGAAAAACCATGAAACAAGTTATAATAAAACAGAATTTTCCTTTTAACATCAGTATTACACAAGCAAAAAAGTCATATTTCAAAAATATTTATATATGTATATATAATATATAAGTATGTATGTATATATATATATGTATGTGTGTATATATACAGTATATGTATATATATATATATATATATATATGTATATATATATGTATGTATATATATATATATGTGTGTGTATATATATATTATATATATATATGTACGTGTATATATATTATATATATATATATATATATATATATATATATATATATATATATATATATATATATATACACACACACACACACACACATATATAAAACTTATTGTTGCTCCTTTTAAGGATTATAAAACCAGGATGTGTCATACAAGTATACACACAATCAGTCAGTAAGTGGAAAACAGGAGAAGTAATGACAACATTGTAAAATGAGGAGGGGAAAACGAGTAGAAAAACAAAGTCTAGTTGACCCCACCCTGTCAGCTTAACCTGTTGAAATTCCTTGCACGACTTTTTCACATTCTTTTAAAAAAATGTTTGTCTTCTGATTTTAAGCCGCAAGTTGCTTAATGAGGGGTTACCAAGGTTTTTTAAAGCATATCAAATCTTCTCTAAATTTGAGCCAGAGTGATATATCCGTCAAGCTGGCATATCACAAACATATCGGTATCTATTGGTATCGGCATATATGTTTTCCAACATGTGCCAAAATAAAAACTTTTTTTACAGAACATTAAATGCAGAAAAGTCTCAGGGTGATGTTGTCATATAGAGACTTATTCTATTTTAATTTATTCTTTAATAGAAAGGTCATCATTAAATTAAACTGAATTTAATATTTATTTGATCCTCATTTATTCTTTATTTTATCCGTGTTCATTACTAGAATTGGCTGACAATAATAATAATATAATAATAGATTATAAGTATCTAAAGTTACATTTCCTTTAATAAAGATAGTTGTTTAGGAAAGCAGCCTTCTGAGTACATTTGTATTGTCATACACAATCCACATAGGAAAGGTCTATTTTCACTCCAGCTCAGTCATTGACTTTGATGGCCGTCATATCGGTAATCTATGAATTTTCCACCTCTAAATCTGGATCAGTCTCATAAATCCCATATCTGTTGGCCCCTACTCTAAATGGAAGGTGTTAGTTAAATATTCCAGCCACATTTTAGTGGTTGGGACAGGAAGTAAAGTTCAGTAATTTTCTTTCAGTATGTGATATATATATATATATATATATTATAATTTTTTTATAGGAAAGAGAGTTTTGTTTTGTAAATGTTTAGTTTCTGAATGTTTATTCAAGAAGGATAAATTTCTAGATATTTAGATTGTTGCTACACATTGTAAACACTTGTGTGTTCATCAGGTTTGTCAGATGGATGTGTCCAAGCAGCTCCAGGCCTACGAGGTGGAGTACCATGTCTTGCAGGATGAGCTGCTGGACACACCCCCAACCCTCAACCAACAGCAGCGAGCCGCACAGCTGGAGAGGACCAATCAGAGCCTCCGACAGCAGAACCTCGACCTACTTGAGGAGCTGCAGGTACACACACACACACACACACACACACACACACACACACACACACACACACACACACACACACAAATGGAGACTAGTTATCTTCATTTCAACCATCACCACTCTCCTCCTCAGGTGTCACATGCTCGTGTCTGCAGCCTGGAGAGTCGAGTGGAGGCTTTGGTCCAGTCGGAGAGCCAGCTGATGGAACACGTTTCTGCTCTGGAGGAGGAGAAGAAGCAGCTCGTGAGCACCGTCACACGCCTCCAGGACCTCCTCACCAGCCTTGGCATACACACCAGCCCTGATGGGCACGCACTCCCCCCACCCTCTGTAAGACAGACAGACACAGCACGGGTGGAAGACAGAAAGGGGCTGGCGGACAGGACTGCAGATTTCCTTCCCCACCCTTTGGTTCTTCCACAGGGTTCATAACTGCACCTTATAATTTTCCAAATGGTAAGGTCAACCGGAGGAGGAGTCGTTTGTGAAAGGCCCAGGAAAAGAAGGTCAATTAGACCAGAGTGAGACTCCCTGGCTTGACTTTTATCCTCTTCCAGGCTCCAGAATGTTTTAATAAAAAGAGAAAATACAGAAGTAGTTGGACCTACAGAGAGGAAAAGAATGGAAATGTAAAAAAAAATGGGGATGAGGTTTAAAGAGAAGGAAAAATAAAGGATGGCCCTCTTGAGTATCATCCCAAAAGTGGCCACTTCCCGCTTTCTAACAAATATAAATCAACGTGATTTAAGCAACAATCCCTAAAGATAGCACTGTCCCGCTGGGGTTCTACTGTAAAACAAAACGGTTACATTTGCACATGAACTTGTATGTATGTTGGTGTCTTGTAATGTCTGTGAGTGTCTTCACTCATCTGTTCATGCTCCTGTGTCTGATGCAACAAGTAAAAATAGCCAAAGAATGTACTTATTAATATAAAGCAAGCTCGAACAAAGAAAATCAGATCCAGGAACAAAATCTTATTGATCAGGCTTACACATAGCAAGAAGTCATACAAAGATGTAATGTTTCCAAAGAAAAAGATTAGAGAAGTGCAACAAGAAAGTGAGATGAAGGCCTGGGTAAGGTGTTTTTTTGTTTTTTTTCTTTCATTGTACAAGTGGATTATGACATGAGCTAAATGACGATGGACTATTTTTTAATTTCTCCACTGTATTTCTGGTCTTTCAAGGTTTCGTTTCCTGTCTATTTTGAACTCTAGTTAAAGAAGCTTGCAGAAAGGGTAACACAATAAATCCAGTCCATTTCGCACCCTGTTCTCTCACCTTTGAATACACATCGATCCATGTGCGTGTAGAAAGGGAAATAGATGCACTTCAGAAATCATTAAAACGTCTTTTCTATTGAGGGGAAGTACAGAAATCTACAGATCAGTTGATTTTGATTACTTCAAAACATACTTCAGTCTGAAACTTCAAACAGGAAACCTCTGCTGTTGAGACAATCTGTCAGCTATGGGTCTTTACTGTATTCAACACAGCCGTGTGTGTGTGTGTGTGTGTGTGTGTGTGTGTGTGTGTGTGTGTGTGTGTGTGTGTGTGTGTGTGTGTGTGTGTGTGTGTGTGTGTGTGTGTGTGTGTGTGTGTGTGTGTGTGTGTGTGTGTGTGTGTGTGTGTGTGTGTGTGTGTGTGTGTGTGTGTGTGTGTGTGTGTGTGTGTGTGTGTGTGTGTGTGTGTGTGCGCGTGTGTGTGCGTGTGTGTGTGCGTGTGTGTGTGTGTGTGTGTGTGTGTGTGTGTGTGCGTGCGTGCGTGCGTGTGTGTGTGACAAATCTGTTGATTTACACTGTAAAGTTATTTTGCTCTTACTCCTTACTCTCATTGCACATATGTATTGTTTTAATTGATTATTGCTGTTAATGTTATCCTCCAAAATACATTTCATATCCTTTCAACACTTCTGTTTGTGTGTGTGTGTTTGCATGCATAGAGGATGGTCTCTTGTGTCAGACTGTCAAAGAAGGTGTAGATTGTATCCCCGCTTGTCCAAACATGTCAGTCACTTGATATAAGGTTATGGAAATATACTGTACACAGTATTTAAAACACAGACATGCATTTGTTACCAGGAACGATTCCTGAGGTTGAGGAAAAGGCATGCTGGGGCAAGTTGTGTCTCTGTTGGTATCCATATACGCGTGTGTACACAACAGAACCCCCCCCCCCCCCCCCTAAAACAATACACAATAAAACAGTATTTGGCATATTTCAAATTAAAAAAGTAGGTTTGTGCATTAAGAAACTTCAGACACATCATATGCTCAGTCCACTGCCAATTGTCCTGTGTTTTTCAGTTTCTTTGTGTCTTGTTCGATGTAAGACTGCATTTCCTCGAAGGCCAGCTCAAAGTAACAGGAGTATATGATTACACATAGCTCCCAGCAAGATCTTTTCTCCTCACATTCCTAAACCTGTTTAAGGACCTCTGAGTGCACCCATTAATCAACCAGCTGGTCAGGGTGGAGCTGCCTATTTATCAGGATGTTTCTAACAAAAATAACTATGATAATGCCATCGCAGGTCTTTTATACAGTTTACTGTGTAGTTAAATCATGGTAAAGCCACCAACTTGTATTTTAAAAACAAAACGTTAAAAACAACTTCCTGTTTTGTCATGTGATGCTGTGGGGGCCAAAAATACTTCTTCCGATTGGCTTACATGGGGAAAGAGACGTCTGTAAATCAGTGGATATATTATTATTTTTTTAGTGTCAATCCTTTTGTTCTAAACTTGATCCCCATTCAAGTTAGGAGAGTGTTTCACCGGAAATAACCCAGAAAGTCTCAAGTGCGCCTGCTCTCTGTGTCACACAATGCATCTGGGTCTTTTTAGAAGCAGTAGTTTTTTGGCATCATGCTCCGGCAACTTTCACAGGTATGAATGAGGCCCTGCCATTCAACACTGTGTCCAGTTCTCTATATACTTCCATGCAGACCCTGCTTCTGCCTGTTCTCTTTTCTATTCATCTTGGCCTTTGGGCACTGGGTGTGTAGTCCCCATGCATGTGCAAGCATCCAAGAGGAATTTACAAAAATGGCAGATACAGCGCTGAGAAAAAAATGCAAACATAGTGAGGTGAAATGCCAATCAGACGAAACGAGAGTGAATCTGGGTTTCGCTTTCGCTGCCATATGTGACGCTGCATGTGGTACACCAGGTTGTGTTCTGGCAACCACAGTCAGGGGACGTGGAGTAAGGGGCAAGCAAATTGTTCCGTTTACAAACGGTAAGCGACAATTCCTGCATAGTAGGCCTTTAAAGCTGCAGAGATCAATATTTGTATATTAACAATGTGTCAAATGACTGCATATAATGCAAAACAGATCACTCATGGTGACAAAAACCCACAGAGAATTTCCCCTTGTCTGCTGTTTCTTAAAGCTCATTGTTCCGGTTTTATGGCCTACAATGTTTGGTTCACTCTCTCAGCAGCTGTTTTCAGTGAAAACGCTCTAAAAACTCTGTACAATACCTGCTCTGCAACCAAGCAGACGGACCCAGTTAGAGATGATCTGTTGAACACAGTCAAACATTTAGAAGCTAAAGAGACAGAACTTTCTCTCAGTAGTTGGTAGAGAGCAAAAAAAACAGAGCTGTACTGACTTCAAATTCATGACGCAAATGCAAAAGTTGCTCTGCAACATTTTGAAATGTTTCTTCTTTGTTTCCTGAGATCTTTCTGGAACTGTTCACAATTTATTTTTATGTTTTGCAGGTGTGATTTGTGCCTCTTTTTCTTCTGTATACAGTGTTCATTGCACTGTGGCACAAAAATTGTCCATTTAACAGCCTCCTCAAAAACAAGTGTAGTTCAGTACGCACACGATTGCTTTAATTACCAGCCAAGACAGATGCTGGTATTGTTTTCACAGCGCAATTGTGGTCCTGAAGACACCTTCTGTTGTTGGTACTAACACAGAGGTGGTTTTGAGTATGTAGTTTGGTATTATTGTATGTCTGTGGACAGATTTTGTCAGTATGATAGTGTCACAACCTTGAAAGGTGTAGTCATGAAACATTACAGGTGTGGGCAGCGTTCAAAGATGGTTGTGGTCTGAGCAAGGTCGTCGGAAGTAGGGGGTAGGAAGCCCAATCAGAGCCTCTGACAGCAGAACCCCTTAGCCTGATTTAGCATTGCAGCTGGTGTGATCACATCGCAAGATAGTCTCTTGTTATACACAATTTTGCCAATTTTCTTTAATTATTATAAATGTCACATTATTCCCACCTCTGTGTAAACAACCATTGACCTGCTTTGACCGGCTCTGCCCTGCTTGGTGGATAAGGGCGAGACTTTCCCTACAGGGATCAACAAAGAATCACATTGTCATTAACCATAAACCTTAACACTGTCAGTGAACTCTTGCACTGATCACTCAGCCTCAAAGACGCAGCTCATGTTTTGATCCAAAACCAAACACTCCTGCTGAATGGAGTTTTCCATGAAGCAATAACAAAAGGAGTCAAGTTCTTGACATAGTAATACCTAGAAGCCGGACCCGCCCTCCTCTACTAATGAGACAGATCAGCAGGTAAACCGCATGACTGCTTGATACGTGGTCACACCCTGCACTTCACCACCATCACCAGCCCTCACTGTGGCTTGATGCAGCTAATCTGTATTGATCTCTTGGATGCTTGTCTCAAACTGCATAAGCTTCTTGATTGAGCAGCCCTGCTCATCTCGAGTGTGTGTCTGTGTTAAAGGCTCAATTATCCTGCAGTGTCGTAACAGCTAAAATTTTGTAAATGTGTGTGTGCACCTGCTGTGTCAATCTGCTGCTTTTACAGGTTGAGAAGGGCACAAATATCTTTTCGCGTGACTGCGGTTGAAACTCAGCTTCTGTGGACAGATTTTCTAAATTCTCTGGTTGAGTGAACCAAAAGGGAGCAGGAGCGTCTAGAGTGCCGCCTACGCTGTGTATAAACAGAGCGTGTGTACAGTACAGCATGTCTACAGTATTTGTGTGTGTTTAAGTGTCTTTCCCTGCCAGGCTAAACAGACTGCCAGGGGTTGTGCCACTGCCTGGAGTTTTGTTTTATTTGACTTGGCATCTGTTTACCCGTCCACACTCCACCTCAGGCCTGTCTTGCCCTGCCCTGCCCTGCCCTGCCCTGCCCTGCCCTGCCCTGCCCTGCCCTGCACCAAGCTCCACCTCATGCCTGTATCCTCCTACAACCATGATCCAACACACTCTGAGTCAGCCTGAGACAACTGAAAAGGTGAAGCCTACATATTGATTATAAATACGTAGTTTGAGGGTAGTATATGAGGGTGATATCAGAGGTTATCAAGCTCTGGTTACCTTCGGTCTGGTAGAAAAACATGCTAGCAGTACGGCGGTGTTCTTAGCTAAATGCACGATGACCATCGTGTTGAATTTCCAGGTAGAATGTTTACCATGTTTACTATCTGGGTTTAGCTTGTAAGCATTCTAATATTTGCTAATTAGCATGAAAAACAAAGTAGGCAGCTACACACCTGTAATGTTTTCTGACTGCATTTTGCATGGTTGCAACGCTATCAGATAAATACTGGCAAAAAAACCAAAACTGCCACTGCAGGGTCTGCCATAATGAGTGTGGACCATGTGCCGCGTCATAGAAGAAGAAGAATTACTTTATTTTTATCCCACACGGGGAAATTCAATTTTCACTCTTATTATCATACATGTTACACACACAGGCTCGAAATACACACATGCACAACCAGGACCTATACATGCAATTGAGGAGAGATGTTAGAGCGAGGGGGCTGCCAGTGACCGGCGCCCCGAGCAGTTGGGGGTTCGGTGCCTTGCTCAACATCACCTCGGCAGTGCCCAGGAGATGAACTGGCACCTCTCCAGCCACCAGTCCACGCTCCATACATGGTCCACACAGGGACTTGAAGCAGCGACCCTACGGTTGCCAGCCAAGTCACCTATGGACTGAGCTACTACCGCCCCACCAAGACGAACAATGTGAACTGCTCAATCTAAGAAACACATTTTATATTGTTATACAGACATTAACAAATTGAAGGTTTGGTCTATGTAGGATCAGATGTATTATCTTCTAGTCAAAAAAATGTTCATTCAATTTTAAATGTATAATTACAGAAAGTGTTTCAAATGCCATAAATATCAGAGTTAAAAATGAGAATATTTTTACAAAAAAAAAAAAGAGAGAGAAATGCCACCAAAGAAGTTGCAAGTAACTTTTAATTTTACTCCAGAGGCAACAGTTGCCTTTCCTGAAAGATGCTGATACGAAACAATGGTTACAAAAAGTTACAACAGTTCCTGTTTCCCCTGGAGAGAAAGCTCGTCCCAAAGCTGTATTCATACCCTACACCAGGGATACTAAACTTACTTTGCAAAATGACAGGAGGCAGGGTTGAGGTAATAAACAGTAATTCATATTATTCATCCGATAAAATGACAGAAATGAAGGCCCGTAATGCAAAATAAGTGAGGTCAGGTGTACACAGGGGCCTTTCTAGAATTTGAGGATATTCAGGATTACTAGACTTCTGTTGGGTGGTCAGTGGGATCCTCCCCTGGCACTTTCTTTTAACAAATATATAAACAAGCTTTATTTTAATGCTTTTTTATGCACTCTGGCACCTTATTTACATTCAAAGTACGTTCCAGTCGCATATGCGTTTTGCTCTGGCAAAAATTGGGCTCGTACTCACTCTGGGATCCATGAATGACTTTCATGGCAATCCATCCAAGTTGTTCAGATATTTCAGTTTGTTCAAAGTGGTGGACCAGCTGACAGACATCCCCAGAGCTTTGCTGCAAGCAGGCATCTCTATCAGCTCACCTTTACACACCAATAAATACCATCATCATCCTTTTATGTGGTGTATAAAATAATTCTGGTAGATGTAATCATTAATGATGCTCTGTTTTAGACACGTAACAGCACATCAAGCGCTAAGATAGTGCGCCGGTCAGTACAAAAGGTCAAACAGTCTCAGTAACAGCTCATAAAGCACTGCTATAGCACTAAAGCTTGATAAGCAGCTACTTCACCTGAAGCAGCCGGATAATTCACCGCAATGGAGTCCATAAAGTCCAGTCCAGATTATACTGGATCTGCTCCTCTCACTGTACCTTTAGTCTAACATCTGTCTTGATTGTTGAAAGAATGATTTTACCGAAAGATGAATAACGCTTTTTTAGGTTGCACTCAATAGGGTTAGGTTTATCAGTCTCGGGCAAAAACCTTTACTGTACTGTGCAGGTAGTACTGCATTTCAGAGGAAACAGGAGAAGCTGCAGTCTACATTAGGAGTGTTTTTCCCTCCGTTTTATTGTTTTACAAGAAGCAAAAAAAATCCACAAATTAAATAGGAAATGGTAAATACAAGTTAAAGATTGGAATTGAAGGTCTGTTTTATTCTGCAATGTTGTTATTAGCAGTAACAGTAAACTATCAGTTTGATGAACAATGTTAGAGCCTCTCAGGGATACAGGGAGATGTATGATGAGCATGTGACAAATAAACTCTTTCTTTCTTTCTAATCTCACTATGCTAAAGTAACAAATGTCTGTAGTGTTTGGATCAATTGTAAAAGTAGAGATGTTTTACTATGATCTCCTTGAGGTTTCTTACTTCTACTGCGCAATCTTTGCTGTTTGTTGTCATATAGTTTTGTTTTTATCACGTCCATTGTGCTAATAAACTAAACTCTCCCTCATTACATTTGTCCTGTGTTTCTTAAACATGCAAAATCATCGCCTGTCAGCTTGGCTTTTCCAGACCACCCCCCGATAAATTGTTCGCGTTTAAAGATCCAGTGAACATATGCAGTAACTCAGAATAGTTTGACACAAATTCTATTAAAGATTTATATTTATTTTATGCAACTGTTCAAGTTTATTCTTCATTGCACTGTGACAGTTAGCTATACAACTGATCTTTTCCGAAGGATCTGAAGAAACGTCAAAGGAAATTGCGCATATCTTTCAACATCACTGTGTGTGTGTGTGTGTGTGTGTGTGTGTGTGTGTGTGTGTGTGTGTGTGTGTGTGTGTGTGTGTGTGTGTGTGTGTGTGTGTGTGTGTGTTAGTGCGTGCGTGCGTGCGTGCGCCTGTCTGTGTGTGTCAACATCCCACCCAGACATTGCAGCTCCACATGTCTACACTGCTAGTTAACATGTCATTGTTGCCCAACCATGTGTTCAGTGATTGAAACATTCCACTGTAATCCGAAAATGAAATTTACTTGTTTGTTTGTTTGTGAGTGTTTTATGTGTTATCTGTTTCACACATTTAAAAAAAACACACTCCCTTCTGTTTCTTTCTTCTTCCTTCTTATTTGAAGCAACACTCCTGCTGTTTATCATGTGGCGGATGGAAACACCAGGTGACAAACCGCTGTGCAAATAAACACAATCAGGCATTTTTTTAATATAAGAATGGACAATGATGTTCTCGTTTGTAATGTGTCATGCGTCGGTTTGAAGCTAAAACAATCAGGGAGTGTCTGAGATGGTAAACAGTGTTATAAATTAAAGATGTGAAGATAAGAGTTGGTTTGTGGTTACAGCGGCTGACATTTTAAAAGATGATAGATGAAGATTTATGACTGCAGATTAACACCTATTAAATAAAAGGTCATAAAAAAACAGCCAAACCCTCAATAATACACTACAGGTTAGTTATTATTGCAAATATATTATAGGAAAGGAAACACATCTCATTTAATGCATCTGCTGTTTCTTTAATAGCCATCAAAGATTGACTGTCAGTCGCCACTAATGCACTGTATTCCTGGGCGTGTGTGTGCAGCCATGTTAATAAAGCTGCATGCCACAAAATGAAACTCTGGACCAAATCGTGTGATCACAAGCTCCATGTACATTAAAGTGTTGAGGGTGCAGGAGATTTGCAGTTTGTTTTTTTAGCAAGTGGCAACATCAGGGCCTGGGGGGGGGGCAAAAACTTGAGTTCCTCAAACGGCCACCTGAGGCAGCTTCCAAATGCAGGTTGATCCCCAAACAGTGCACCCATGTTAAAATGTCCAACTTTACAGCAGAAAGAAACATTTTTACAGCCTGGTACATAGCCTCTGTACCTAATTTCTCCATTCATAATGACAGGGGGTGAATTCTTTTATAACGAATCCATTAAAATTATATGAAGGCTAACAGTTGTGCGTAATGAAAGGCCTTGGCTGTTTTAAATCACAGGTGAGTGCAGTCACAGGAGACTGTAGGCGTCCAGAAAGGCTATTTAAAAAACCTATTGGTGACATCACAGAGCCTATACATCCGTATTTTATACAGTCTTTGCCATTTGGGCATCAAGGGAGAGAGAAAAAAAGAGCAGTAGACAGAGCTTCAGGATGGCTGACTCAAAACAGAAGAGTCATAAGTAGCTAAACATCTGGACACAAGCTGGAGTCTGATCAGCCCTGGCTGGGTCACCTGAAGGAGAGTGTATGATGCTCAAAGACCTGAAACACCTGATGAATCCAGGAACATCACCGAAGATGTGTCCA